>NC_092784.1:40243256-40543256 GCF_047496795.1 Chiloscyllium punctatum
TGCATTATTTATTTCAGCGAAAGTCGTTCCATTCACTTTTTCAGTGAATCAAACTCGATTCATTAATTCAGTACAACGCGTTACACTCACATTCAATAAATCAAACTACGTTCATACTACCAATGAAATAAACATCAGGAATTCATTTGAAGTAACAAATTGCATTCATTCATGCAATGATTCGAGCTTAACACGTTCATTCAGTGAATCAGTCTATATTCATAGATTCAATGAAATGACTTTTACTCCCTCATTCAATGAATCAAACTGCTTCCATTCATTCAATGAAAGTAACTTCAAGCATTCACTCGAAGAAGCAAACTTCATTCATTCATGCAATGACTCGAGCTTATCTCGTTCATTCGGTCAATTAATCTATTATCACAGATTCAATGAAACGAGTTTCACTCACTCATTCTTTCAATTAAATAACTTAATTAAAGACTCATTTTGCTTCTACAAATGAATGCCGCAAGTTAAGTTCATTGAATGATGAATGAATTGTTTCGTTGAATGTATGAATATAGATTGATTCACTGAATGGACGAGATAAGTTTGAGTCATTGCATGAAGGAATGCCATTTGTCTCTTCAAATCAATGCGTGGTGTTTATTTAATTGAAAGAATGAACGTAGTTTGATTCATAGAATGAGTGAGTGAAACTCGTTGCACTGAATCAGGGAATGTAGTTTAATTAATTGAATCAGTGTGTGAAACTCGTTTCACTGAGTCATTGAAAATAGTTTGATTCATTGAATGAGAGCGTAAAACCCGCTTCATTGAATGTAGGTCGATTCACTGAATGAACTAGACCAGCTAAAGTCATTGCGTGTGCATGAATGAAGTTTGTTTCTTCGAATGAATGCGTGAGGTTATTTTCATTGAATGCATGAATGTAGTTTGATTTATTGAATGAATGTGTGAAATCCATTTCAATTGGTCAAGGAATGTAGCTGAAATCATTGAATGAGTGAGTGAACCTCGTTTCAGTGAATATATGGATATAGATTAATTCACTGACTCAATGAGATAAGCTCGAGTCATTTCATGTATGAATGAAGTCTGCTTCTTGAATGAATGCGTGAAGTTAATTTCATTGAAAGTAGTTTGACTCATTGAATGTGTGCGTGAAAATCATTTCAATGAGTCAAGGAATGTTGCTTAATTCATTAATTGTGTGAGTGAAACTCGTTTCGCTGAATCTATGAGTAGAGATTGACTCACTGACTCAACAAGATGAGCTCGAGTCATTGCATGAATGAATTCATTTTGTTTCTACAAATGAATGCTTGAAGTTAATTTCATTGAATGAATGAATATAGTTTGATTCATTGAGTGATTGAGTGAATCTCATTTTACTGTGCGATTGAATGTCGTCTCATTAATTGAATGATTGAATGAAACTATTTTCATTGAATCTGTCAATATTGAATGATTCAACCAATCAATGAGATAGTCTTGAGTCAGAGCTTGAATGATTGACGTTTGTGTCTACGAATGAATGCGTCACGTTAATTTCATGGAATGAATGTCGTTTGATTTATTGAATGAGTGTTCGAAACCCATTTCACTGAATCAAAAAATGTAGCCTTGTTCAATAAATGATTGGATGAAACTCGTTTCATTGAATCTGTGAGCATAGAATGAACGAGATAAGTTCGAGTCATGGCATGAATGAATGAAGTTTGCTTCTTCGAGTGAATGCTTGAAGTTAGTTTCATTGAAAGTAGTATGATTCATTGAATGAGTGAGTAAAAGTCATTTCATTTAATCTATGAATATAGATTGATTCACTAAGAAAACGAGATAAGCTGGAGTCATTGCATGAATGAATGCAGTTTGTTTCTTCAAATCAATGCGTCATGTTTATTTCATTGAAAAAATGAACGTAGTTTGATTCATTGAATAAGTGAGTGAAACGCGTTGCACTGAATCAATGAATGTAGTTTGAATCACTGAACAAGTGAGTGAAACTCCTTTGACTGAATCAAGGATTGTAGCTTAATTCATTGAAGCAGTGTGTGAATCTCGTTACACTGAATCATTGAAAGTAGTTTGATTCATTAAATGAGAGTGAAACCCACTTCTTTGAATATAGTTTGAATCACTGAATAAACGAGATTAGCTAAAATGACTGCATGCAAGAATGAAGTTTGTTTCTTCGAATGAATGCGTGAGATTAGTTTCATTGAATGCATGAACGTAGTTTGATTTATTGAATGAGTGAGTGAGTGAATCTCGTTTCGGTGAATTTATGCATATAGATTGATTCACTGATTCAATGAGATACGCTCGAGTCATTGCATGCATCAAATAAGTCTGTTTCTTCGAATGAATGCGTGAAGCAAATTTCATTGAATGAATGAAAATCGTTTCGTTGAATCTCTGAATATAGATTGATTCACTGAATGGAAGAGATAAGCTCAAGTCATTGCATGAATGAATGCAGTTTGTTTCTTCAAATCAATGCGTGCTGTTTGTTTCATTGAAAGAATGAACGCAGTTTGATTCATAGAATGAGTGAGTGAAACTCGTTGTTCTGAATCAATTAATGTTGTTTCATTCACTAAATAAGTGAGTGAAACTCCTTTCATGGAATCAAGTAATGTAGTTTAATTCTTTGAATTAGAGTGTGAAACTCGTTTCACTGAATCATTGAAAGTAGTTTGATTAATTGAATGAGAGAGTGAAACCCGCTTTATTGAATGTAGGTCGAATCACTGAATGAACAAGATCAGCTAAAGTCATTGCATGCATGAATGAAGTTTGTTTCTTCAAATGAATGTGTGAGGTCAGTTTCATTGAATACATGAATGTCGTTTGATTTATTCAATGAGCGTGTGAAACCTATTTCACTGAATCAAGGGACGTAGCTGAAATCATTGAATGAGTGAATGAATCTCGTTTCAGTGAAACTACGGATATGGAATGATTCACTGAATGATTCACGGACTCAGTGTAGGTCGATTCACTGAATGAACAAGATCAGGTAAAGTTATTGCATGCATGAATGAAGTTTGTTTCTTCGAATGATTGTGTGAAGTTAGTTCCATTGAATGAAAGAAAGCAGTCTGATTCATTGAATGAGAGAGTAAAAGTCGTTTTATTGAATCTATGAATATAGATTGATTCACTGAATGAACGAGATAAGCATGAATGAATGCAGTTTGTTTCTCCAAAGGAATGCGTGATGTTTAGTTCATTGAAAGAATGAAAGTGGTTTGGTTCATTGAATGAGTGGGTGAAACCTGTTGCACTGAATCATTGAATCTAAGTTTGATTCACTGAATACGTGAGTGAAATTCTTTTCTCTGAAGCAAGGGAAGTAGTTTAATTCGTTGAATCAGTGTGTGAAACTCGTTTCACTGTATCAATGAACTTAGTTTCATTCACTGAATAAGAGAGTGAAACTCCTTTCACTGAATCAAGGAATGCAGTTTAATTCACTGAATCATCGCGTGAAACTTGTTTCACTGAATCGTAGAAAGTAGTTTGATTCATTGCATGGTAGAGTGAATCCAGCATCATTGAATGTTGGTCGATTCACTGAATGACCAAGGTCAGCCAAAGTCATTGCAGGCATGAATGAAGTTTGTTTATTCGAATGATAGCGTGAGGTTAGTTTCATAAAATGCATGAATGTAGTTTGATTTATGGAATGAGTGTGTGAACCCCATTTCACGGAATCAAGGAATGTACTTAATTCTTTGAACTAGTTTCAGTGAATCTATGAATATAGAATGATTCACTCCCGAAACGTCGATTTCGAAGCTACTTGGATGCTGCCTGAACTGCTGCGCTCTTCCAGCACCACTAATCCAGAATCTGGTTTCCAGCATCTGCAGTCATTGTTTTTACATCAATGAGATCAGCTCGAGTCATTTCATGCATGAATGAAATTTGTTTCTTCGAATGAATGCGTTAAGTTATTTTCATTGAATGAACGAAACTAGTTTGATACATTGAATGTGTGCGTGAAACACATTTC
The DNA here is from genome assembly GCF_047496795.1 of Chiloscyllium punctatum. NCBI lineage: Eukaryota > Metazoa > Chordata > Chondrichthyes > Orectolobiformes > Hemiscylliidae > Chiloscyllium > Chiloscyllium punctatum. The sequence continues at coordinate 40,247,245 of NC_092784.1, forward strand.
ACTGAGTCAAGGAATGTTGCTTTATTCATTAATTGTGTTAGTGAAACTCGTTTCATTGAATCTATGTGTAGAGATTTATTCACTGACTCAACGAAGTGATCTCGAGTCATTACATAAATGAATTAATTTTGCTTAAAAAAATGAATGCTTGAAGATAATTTCATTGAATGACTGAATATAGACTGATTCATTGAATGATTTAGTGGACGGAATGAATCTCTTATCATTGAATCTGTGAATATAGAATGATTCAACCAATCAACGAGATAACCACGAGTCAGAGCTTGAATGAATGACGTTTGTTTCTACGAATGAATTAGTCAAGTTAATTTCATGGAATGAATGTCGTTTGATTTATTCAATGAATATTCCAAAACCATTTCACTGAATCAAGGAATGTAGCTTAGTTTATTAAACGATTGAGTGAAACTCGTTTCATTGAATCTGTGAGCATAGATTAATTCACTGAATGAACGAGATAAGCTCGAGTGACTGTATGAATCACTTCCATGCGTGATTGCATGAATCAAACTACAATCAATGATTCAGTGTAACGAGTTTCACATACTGATTCAATGAATTAAACTACATTCCTTGATTCAGTGAAAGGACTTTCACTCACTTATTCAGTGAAGCAAACTACATTCATTGATTCAGTGCAACGAGTTTCTCTCACTCATTCTTTCAATGAAATAAACATCACGCACTCATTTGAAGAAACAAACTGCTTTCCTTCATGCAATAATTCGAGCTTATCTCGTTCATTTATTGAATCAATCTGTATTCATAGATTCAATGAAATGACTTTTACTCACTCATTCAATGATTCAAACTGCTTTCATTCATTCAATGAAACTAACTTCCCACATTCATTCGAAGAAGGAAACTTCAATCATTCATGCAATTACTCGTGCTCATCTCGTTCATTCTGTGAATTAATCGATGCTCACAGATTCAATTAAACGAGTTTCATTCAATCGTTTATTGAACTAAGCTACACTCCTTGATTGAGTGAAATAGGTATCGAACGCTCATTCAATAAATCAAACGACATTCATTCCATGAAGTTAACTTATTCATTGGTAGAAACAAACGTCATACATTCAAGCTCTGACTCGAACTTCTCTTGTTGATTGGTTGATTCTATATTCACAAATTCAATGAAAAGAGTTTCAATCAATCATTTAATAAATTAGACAACATTCAATTACTCAGTGAAATGAGATTCACTCAACCATTCAATTATTCGAACTATATTAATTCATTCAATAAAAGTAACTTCACACATTCATTTGAAGAAATTAACTTTATTTGTAGAAACAAACTGAATTCATTCATGGATTGACTCGAGCTCCTCTAATTGAATCAGTGAATCAATCTATACTCATGGATTCAATGAAACGATTAATTCAACAATTAATGAATTATGCAACATTCCTCGACTCAGTGGCATGAGTTTCACGCACACATTCAATGCATCAAACTACTTTCATTCATTCAATGAAATTAACTTCACGCATTCATTCGGACAAACAGACTTCATTCATGCATGCAATGACTCGAGCTTATCTCATTGAGTCAGTGAATCAATCTATATTCGTAGATTCACTGAAATGAGTTTTACTCACTCATTCAATGAATTAAGTTACATTCCTTGATTCAGTGAAATGAGTTTTGCACACTCATTCAATAAATCAAATTACATTCATGCATTCAATGAAACTAACCCCACGCATTCATTTGAAGAAACAAACTTCATTCATGCATGCAATGACTTCAGCTGATCCTGTTCATTTAATGAATCAACCAACATTTAATGAAGCGTGTTTCACTCTTATTCAATGAATCACACTACCTTCAATGATTTCAGTGAAACGAGTTTAACACACTGATTCAATGAATAAACTACACTCCTTGATTCAGTGAAAGGAGTTTCATTCACTTTTTCAGTGAATCATACCACATTCGTTGATTCAGTGCAACGAGTTTCACTCAATCATTCAATTACGTTCATACTTTCAATGAAATAAACATCACGCATTCATTTGAAGAAATTAACTTCACGCATTCATTTGTAGAAAGAAACTGAATTCATTCATGCTTTGACTCGTGATCCCCTTGTTGAGACAGTGAATCTATCTATATCCATAAATTCAATGAAACGAGAATCACTTACACAACTAATGAATTAAACAAAATTCCTTGACTCAGCGAAATGTGTCTCACACACTCATTCAATAAATCAAGCTACATTCATGCATTCAATGAGACTAAGCTCAATCATTCATTCGAAGAAAGTCATTGCATGTATGAATGAAGTTTGTTTTTTCGAATGAATACGTGAGTTTAGTTTCTTTGAATGCATGAATGTAATTTGATTTATTGAATCATTTCACTGAATCAAGGAATGTAACTTAATTCATTGGATGATTGAGTGAAACTCGTTTCAGTGAATCTATGAATATAGATTGATTCACTGACTCAATGAGATAAGCACGAGTCATTGCATGTATGAATGAAGTCTGTTTGTCTGAATGAATGTGTGAAGTTAATTTCATTGAATGAATGAAAGTAGTTTGATTCGTTGAATGTGTGCGTGAAACTCATTTCACTGAGTCAAGGAATGTTGCATAATTCATTAATTGTGTGAGTGAAACTCGTTTCATTGAATCTATGAGTATAGATTGACTCAATGACTCAAAGAGATGAGCTTGACTCATTGCATGAATGAATTTAGTTTATTTCTACAAATGAAGGCGTGAAGTTAATTTTATTGAATGAATGAGTATAGTTTGATTCATTGAGTGATTGAGTGAATCTCATTTCACTGAGTAATTGAATGTAGTCTAATTCATTCAATGATTGATTGAAACTCTTTTCATTGAGTCGGTGAATATAAAATGAATCAATCAATCAACTTAATAGCTTAATTCAATGAAGCGGGTTTCACTCTCTTATTCAAATTACTTTCAATGATTCAATGAAATGAATTTTACACACTGATTCAATGAATTAAACGATAATCCTTGATTCAGTGAAAGGAGTTTCACTCACTTATTCAGTGTATGAAACTACATTCATTTATTCAGTGCAACGAGTTTCCCTCACTCAATCAAACTACGTTCATTCTTTTAATGAAATAAACATCAATTATTCATTTGAAGAAACAAACTGCATTCATTCATGCAATGACTCGAGCTTATCTCGTTCATTCAGTGAATCAAGCTATATTCGTAGATTAAACGAAACGACTTTTACTCGCTTATTCATTGAATCAAACTGCTTTCATTCATTCAATGAAACTAACTTCACGCATTCATTCAAAGAAGCAAACTTCAATCATTCATGCAATTCGTGCTTATCTCGTTCATTCTGTGAATTAATCTATGCTCACAGATTCACTGAAACGAGTTTCACTCAATCGTTCAATGAACTAGGCTACGTTTTTTGATTCAGTGAAATGGCTTTCGAACACTCATTCAATAAATCAAACGACATTCATTCCATGAAATTAACTTGACTCATTCATTCGTAGAAACAAACGTCATTCATTCAAGTTCTGACTCGAGCTTATCTCGTTGATTGGTTAAATCATTCCATATTCACAGATTCAATGAAAAGAGTTTCATTCAATCATTCAATGATTTAGACGACATTCAATTACTCAGTGAAATGAGATTCACTCAATCATTCAATGAATCAAACTATATTCATTCATTCAATGAAATTAATTTCACGCATTCATTTGTAGAAACAAATTGAATTCATTCATGCATTGACTAGAGCTCATCTCATTGAGTCATCGAATCAATCTGTACTCATAGATTCAATGAAACGAGTTTCACTCACACAGTTAATAAAATAGACTCAGTTGAATGTGTTTCACGCACACATTCAATGAATCAACTACTTTCATTCATTCAATGAACTTAACTACACGCATTCATTCGAAGAGGCAGAGTCATTCATGAATACAATGGCTCAAGCTTATCTCAGTGAGTCAGTGAATCAATCTATATCCATAGAGTCACTGCAACGAGTTTCACTCACGTATTCAATGATTTCAGCTACATTCCTTGATGCAGTGAAGTGAGTTTCACACACTCATTCAATAAATCAAACTACATTCATGCATTCAATGAAACTAACCTCACGCATTTTTTCGAAGAAACAAACTTCATTCATGCATGCTTCATTGAATGTAGGTCGATTCACTGAATCAACAAGAAAATCTAAAGTCATTGCATGCATGCATCAAGTTTGTTTCTTAAATGAATGCGTGAGGTTAGTTTCATTGAATGCATGAATGTTGTTTGATTTATTGAATGAGTGAGTGAAACTCATTTCATTGAATTAAGGAATGTAGCTGAAATCATTAAATGAGTGAGTTAAAAACATTTCACTGAGTCAAGGAATGTTGCTAAATTCATTGAATGAGTGTGTGAACCTCATTTCAGTGAATCTATGGATACAGATTGATTCACTGACTCAATGAGATAAGCTCGAGTCATTTCAATGACATTAGATGATGTTGTTCTTTCAGTGAATCGACCTTCATTCAATGAAGCGGGTTTCACTCTCTCATTCAATGAATCAAATTACTTTTAATGATTCAGTGAAACAAGTTTAACACACTGATTCAATGAATTAAACTACATTCCTTGATTCAGTGAAAGGGGTTTCACTCACTTATTCAGTGAACGAAACTACATTCATTGATTCAGTGAAATGCGTTTCACTCACTCATTCAATGAATCAAGCTACGTTCATTCTTTCAATGAAATAAATATCACGCATTCATTTGAAGAAACAAACTTCATTCATTCATGCAATGACTCAAGCTTATCTCGTGAATCATTCATTCAATGAATCAATCTATATTCATAGATTCAACGAAACGACGTATACTCACTCATTCAATGAATCAAACTGCTTTCATTCATTCAATGAAACTAACTTCATGCATTCATTCAAAGGAGCAAACTTGAATAATTCATGCAATGACTCGAGCTTATCTCGTTCATTCCATCAATTAATCTATGCTCACAGATTCAAAGAAACGAGTTTCATTCAATCGTTTAATGAACTAGGCTACATTTTTTGAATCAGGGGAATGAGTTTGCAACACTCATTCAATAAATCAAACGACATTCATTCCATGAAATTAACTTGACTCATTCATTCGTAGAAACACTTGTCATTCATTCAAGCTCTGACTCGAGCTTATCTCGTTGATTGGTTGAATCATTGTGTATTCACAGATTCAATTAAAATAGATTCATTCAATCATTCAATTAATTAGATGATATTCAATCACACAGTAAAATGGGATTCATTCAATCATTCATTGAATCAAGCTATATTCATTAATTTAATGAAATTAACTTCAAGCATTCATTTGTAGAAACAAAATGAATTCATTCATGCAATGACTCGAGCTCATCTCGTTGAGTCAGTGAATCAATCTATATTCATAGATTCAATGAAAGGACATTCATTCACACAATTAACGTATTAGGCAACATTCCTTGACTCAGTGAAATGAGTTTCACGCACACATTCAATGAATCAAACTACTTTCATTCATTCAATGAAATTAACTTCACGCATTCATTTGAAGAAACAGACTTGATTCATGCATGCAATGACACGAGCTTATCTCATTGAGTTAGTGAATCAATCTAAATCCATAGAATCGTTGAAACGAGTTTCACTCACTCATTCAATGAATTAAGCTACATTCCTTGATTCAGCGAAATGAGTTTCATACACTCATTCAATAAATCAAACTACATTCATCCATTCAATGAAACTAACCTCAAGCATTTATTCAAAGAAACAAACTTCATTCATGGATGCAATGACTTTAGTTGATATTGTTCATTCAGTTAATCAACCTACATTCAAAGAAGTAGGTTTTACTCTCTTATTCAATGAATCAAACTACTTTCAATGATTCAGTGTAACGAGTTTCATACACTGATTCAACGAATTAAACTACATTACTTGATTCAGTGAAAGGAGTTTCACTCACTTATTCTGTGAATCAAACTACATTGATTGATTCAGTGCAATGAGTTTCACTCGCTCATTCAATGAACCAAACTATGTACATTCTTTCAATATATGAAGCATCACGCATTCATTTGAAAAAAAGAACTTGCATTGATTCATGCAATGACTCGAGCTTATCTCGTTCATTCAGTGAATCAATCTGTATTGATATATTCAACGAAACGACCTTTACTCACTCATTCAATGAATCAAATTGCTTTCATTCATTCAATGATGCTAACTTCATGCATTCATTCGAAGAAACAAACTTCAATCATTCATGCAATGACTCGAACTTATTTCCTTCATTCCATGAATTAATCTATGCCCTCCGATTCAATGAGATGAGTTTCACTAAATCATTTAATGAACTAACCTGCATTCAGTGAAATGGGTTACGAATACACATTCAATAAATCAAACGACATTCATTCCATGAGATTAACTTGACTCATTCATTCATAGAAACAAACGTTATTCATTCAAACTCTGACTAGATCTTATCTCGTTGATTGGTTGAATTATTGTATATTCACAGATTCAATGAAAATAGTTTCGTTCAATCATTCAATGAAATAGACGACATTCAATTACTCGGTGAAATGAGATTCACTCAATCATTCAATGAATCAAACTATATTCATTCATAGAATGATTATAACTTCATGCATTCATTTGTAGAAACAAACTGCGCTCATTCATGCAATGACTCGAGCACATCGCGTTGAGTCAGTTAATCAAACTATAGTCATACATTCAATGAAACGTGTTTCACTCACACAATTAATGCATAAAGCAACATTCCTTGACTCCATGAAATGAGTTTCACGCCCACATTCAATGAATCAAACTACTTTCATTCATTCAATGAAATTAACTTCACTCATTCATTCGAAGAAGCAGACTTCATTCATGCATCCAACGCTCGAGTTTGTCTCATTGAGTCCGTTATTCAAACTATATCCATAGATTCACTGAAATGAATTTCACTCACACATTAAATGAATTAAGCTACATTCCTTGATTCAGTGATTTGAGTTTCGCACGCTCATTCAATAAATCAAACTACATTCATGTATTCAATGAAACTAATCTTACGCATTCATTCGAAGAAACAAACTTCATTCATGCATACGCAATGACTTTAGCTGATCTTGTTCTTTCAACTAATCAACCTACATTCAAAGGAGCGGGTTTCACTCTTTCATTCAATGAATCAAACTATTAGATTAGATTACAGTGTGGAAACAAGCCCTTCGGCCCAACAAGTCCACACTGACCCGCCGAAGCGCAACCCACCCAGACCCCTACATTCAGTGAAAGGAGTTTCACTCACGGATTCAGTGAATCAAACTAGTCATTGATTCAGTGCAACAAGTTTCACACACACTCATTTAATGAATCAAACTACATTCATTCTTTCAATGAAATAAACATCACGCATTCATTTGAAGAAACAAACTGCATTCATTCATGCAATGACTCGACCTTATCTCGTTCATTCAGTGAATCAGTCTCTATTCATAGATTCAATGAAACGACTTTCACTCACTGATTCAGTGAATCAAACTACTTTCATTCATTCAATGAAACTAACCACGCATTCACTCGAAGAAGCAAACTTCAATCATTCATGCAATGATTCGAGCTTATCTCGTTCACTCCGTAAATTAATCTATGCTCACAGACTCAATGAAAAGAGTTTTACTCAGTCTTTTAATGAACGAGTCTACATTCCTTGTTTCAGTGAAATGGGTTTCGAACCTCTTTCCATAAATCAACCGACATTCTTTCCGTGAAATTAACGTGATTCATTCATTCGTAGAAACAAACGTCATTCATTCCGACTCGAGCTTATCTCGTTGATTGGTTGAATAAGTCTATATCCACAGATTTATTGAAAAGAAGTTCATTCAATCACTTAGTGAATTAGACGACATTAAATTACGCGGTGTGATGAGATTCACTCAACCATTCAATGAATCAAACTATATTCATTTATTGAATGGAATTAACTTCACGCATTCATTTGTAGAAACAAACAGAATTCATTCATGGAATGACTTGAGCTCATCTCATTGAGTCAGTTAATCAATCTATACTCATACATTCAATGAAACGAGTTTCACTCACACTTTTTATGAAATAAGTAACATTCCTTGACTCAGTGAAATGAGGTTCACGCACACATTCAATGAATCAAACTACTTTCATTCATTCAATGAAATTAACTTCAGGCATTCATTCGGACAAACAGACTGTATTCATGCATGCAATGACTCGAGCTTATCTCAATGAGTCAGTGAATCAGTCTATATCCATAGATTCACTGACACGAGTTTCACTCACTCATTCAATGATTTAAGCCACATTCCTTGATTCAGTGAAATGGGTTTTGATCACTCATTCTATAAATCATACGACATTCGTTCCATGAAATTAACTTGACTCATTCTTTCGTAGAAACAAACGTCATTCATTCAAGCTCTGACTCCAGCTTATCTCGTTGATTGTCTTTAAACAATCTATATTCAAAGATTCAATGAATAGATTTTCATTCAATCATTCAATGTATTAGACGACATTCAATTACTCAGTGGAATGAGATTCACTCAACCATTCAATGAACCAAACTATATTCATTCATTCAATGAAATTAACTTCACGCATTCATTTATACAAACAAACTGAATTCAGTCATGCAATGACTCGAGCTCATCTTGTTGAGTCAGTTAATCAATCTATACTCATAGATTCAATGAAACGAGTTTCACTCACACAATTAATGAATTAAGCAACATTCCTTGACAAAGTGAAATGAGTTTCAAGCCCAAATTCAATTATTCAAAATACTTTTATTCATCCAATCAAATTAGCTTCACGCATTCATTCGAAAAAGCAAACTTCAATCATTCATGCAATGACTCGAGCTGATCTCCTTCATTCCGTGAATTAATCTACTATGCTCACATATTCAATGAAACGAATTTCACTCAATCGTTTAATGAACTAAGCTTTATTCCTTGATTCAGAGAAATGGCTTTCGAACACTCATTCTATAAATCAAACGACATTCATTCCATGAAATTAACTTGACTCATTCATTCGTAGAAACACTTGTCATTCATTCAAGCTCTGACACGAGTTTATCTCGTTGATTGGTTGAATCATTGTGTATTCACAGATGCAATTAAAATAAATTCATTCAGTCATTCAATGAATTAGACGATATTCAATCACACAGTAAAATGGGAACCATTCAATCATTCATTGAATCAAACTATATTCATTAATTTAATGAAATTAACTTCATGCATTCATTTGTAGAAACAAACTGAATTCAGTCATGCAATGACTCGAGCTCATCTCGTTGAGTCAGTGAATCAGAATCTACTCATAGATTCAATGAAACGAGTTTCACTCACACAGTTTCATGAATGAAGCAACGTTCCTTGACTCAGTGAAATGAGGTTCACGCACGCATTCAATGAATCAAACTACTTTCATTCATTCAATGAAATAAACTTCACTCATTCATTCGAAGAAACAGACTACATTCATGCATGCAATGACTTTAGCTGATCTTGTTCACTCTGTTAATCAACCTACATTCAAAAGAGCGGGGTTCTCTCTCCTATTCAATGAAACAAATTACTTTCAATGATTCAGTGAAACTAGTTTCACACACTGATTCAATGAATTAAATTTCATTCCTTGATTCAGTGAAAGGAGCATTCATTGATGCAGTGCACCGTGTTTCACTCATATATTCAATTAATCAATATATGTTCATTCTTTCAATGAAATAAACATCACGCATTCATTTGAAGAAACAAAATGCATTAATGAATTAAGCAACATTCCTTGACACAGTGAAATGAGTTTCACGCCCAAATTCAATGAATCAAACTACTTTCATTCATTCAATGAAATTAGCTTCACGCATTCATTCGAAAAAGCAAACTTCAATCATTCATGCAATGACTCGAGCTGATCTCCTTCATTCCGTGAATTAATCTACTATGCTCACAGATTCAATGAAACGAATTTCACTCAATCGTTTAATGAACTAAGCTTTATTCCTTGATTCAGAGAAATGGCTTTCGAACACTCATTCTATAAATCAAACGACATTCATTCCATGAAATTAACTTGACTCATTCATTCGTAGAAACAAGCGTCATTCATTCAAAATGCATACATCACGCAATGACTCGAGCTTATCGCGTTCACTTAATGAATCAGTCTATACTCATACATTCAATGAAACGACTTTTACTCACTCATTCAATGAATCAAGCTGCTTTCATTCATTCAATGAAACTAACTTCACACATTCATTCGAACATGCAACCTTCAACCTTTCATGCAATGACTCGAGTTTATCTCGTTCATTCCGTGAATTATTCTATGCTCACAGATTCAATGAAACGAGTTTCGTTCAATTGTTTAATGAACTAACCTACACTCAATAAACCAAACGACATTCTTTTCAAGAAATTAACTTGACTCATTCATTCGTAGAAACAAACGTCATTCATTCAAGCAAAGATAAGTGGGAAAATGGAGGACTGGGAAGCTTTTAAAGAACAACAGAGGATTACTAAGAAGGAAATACGCACAGAAAAAAATGAGGTACGAAGGTAAACTTGCCAAAAATATAAATGCAACATCCCAACATGGATTACTTTGTCGTTATATATTCGTATTGACCATATTTTCCACTCTGATAGCTGTTTCGTATTGAACAGTACACTGGCCTAGTCCGCACAATATTGTGTGCAAACAGAGATCTCACCCAGGCTTATGGTGTCCGGGCTGGTTCTGGCACGTGGATTGAGTATCTGATACAATGAATCATTTCAGCTAATCTGGCAATGCTAAAATGAGAAATGTTATGTTCTCATTTTTATGATTGGACTTTCCAAACTCTCACCCCAGTAATGTCGCAGTGTGACCGTGCACAGTCCATCATGTTGGTGAATAGTGACTGTCCTGGCAGCAACCACAGCCTCTTCATTCAGAAACAGTTAGCTGTTCACAATAGCAGCATTCACCAAGCACCTGGGCCAGGACTTGAACAGGAAGGGAGGTGAGGGGTGTGGATCCTGAACTGAAGACAGTTTTAATATGGAAGGGTAAAATGTAACAGCGCAGACTGGGAGAGCTGAGGTGCCTGTTCCTGAGCTGTATTCTTCTCTGTTCTTTGTTCATCTCCATCACCTTCAGATGTCCACGCTAAAGAAAAGAATGGTTTCTCAAATAAAAGCCTCCCCCTTGAACCACAGTTCTACACCTCCCCCCCGCCACCGCCCACCCACCCCCCCCCCCCCCACCCCCTCACCACTCCCAACTTCTAACTAGCTGCATCAAAATATCCCGTGTGTGCAGAGTGCAATGGGGCTCCTGGGACATCAGAGAGCAGATCATCACGAGATGGAGTCACATTACCGATGTCTGAAAGGGTCAGAGGGAACCCTCTAGTACACACTGTGTCACTCAGTCCTGTAATCTCTCTCCATTTATGTAATATTTTATTCTTCCTCAGAAATTCAGTTTCCCATGTTACATTCCATCTGCTGAACTGTTGTCCACAGTGTATCCATTTACAGAATCTCTACCGCCTCTTGATAACTTTGTATCCTGCCTATCTTGGCATCATTTACAAATACATTTCTTTTCATTTATCTAATTTGTTGATTCAGGCTGAAAATACTTGAGGACCCAGCAGTGGTCATTGTGTCACTGCAGTTGTTCAGTCCTGTTAAACTGATTTGGACTAATTTATTCTTGTTTTCTGCTCAGGAACCAATCATCCCCATGTTCCTATGTAACAGCTTTGAAAGGATGAATGTTTCCTTCCGTTTCCTGTGTAACAGACATCAGAGTTTTAAAAATTTGCTCTAATTGCTGAGTATCAGGCTCCAATGGCTGAATTTCCTCTTCTGTTCCTGTTTGATGGGCTGAATAGCTGCTTCAGTACAGGTTTACCTGTGAATAGTGCTGAACATTGTGGAATCCCCATCAGTGAACAGCCCACTTCTGAGTTGATGATGGAGGGAAGGCCATTGATGCTGCAGCTGCTGAGAGCCATCAGTGCCTCATTGATACCCAGTTTCCATTTGCTCGGTCCTTTAGAAGTATGTCCTATTTCGCAGGAGGTAGTGTTATATAACACCTTGGGCCATATCTTTAAATGAGGCTGGGACTTTACCAGGAATATGTACTGCGAGCTCTTACAGACACTGTTATTGCACAGACATCTGTGCGAAGTAATTTGCTGAGAATGTTTCTGTCTTGTTGGTTCTTTCATCAGTTCATAGTCTAGCTTCTGTGCAATTGGGGCCTAGTCCTGCACAAGTCAGTGATGGGCCTGTGGAGACATTCCATCTTTGGACATTGAAGTACCACACCCAGGGTACGTTCTGTGTCCTTGTCACCCTAGTGCTTCGTCCCATTTGTTTTCAATATCAGGGGGAACAGAGTCATTACTGAGGAATGGTATGGAGGACAGTAGATGTCCATCAGCAAGCGGTTTCCTTGACCTTCAGTAAACGTGAGATTTCTTGGGTTCTAGAATTAATGCTGGAGAATCCCAGCGTAATTCATTTCCTGACTATACCACGGTGCCACCACCACTAGTGGGTCTGTCCTGCCGATCAGACAGGATAGACCCAGGGATGGTGATGTTCCTTCATGCAACATTACCCATCAGGCCTGATTCTGTGAGTATGATGATGTCAAACTGTTTCCTGACCAGTAAAAGTGAGCAATAAAAGTGACATTGGAATAGGGAATAATGGGTTAAAAAGATGAATGAAAGGCACTCTGTCTGGATGTGGGTTGCTTTCTCAAAAAGGATTGAGGAATTCATTGCATACACCAAGGTAAAAGGATATGATTTAACGAGGTGAGACAGACATGGTGACAGGGTAACCGATGTTGGGAACTGAATATCCAGAATATTTTACAGCCTAGATTATTACACAAAATGGAAAAGGAGGTGCGGGAGCTCTCCAAATAAGGGATGCCATCTGTATGATTGTAAAAGCGAATCTTACATTAAATGATTCAGGTATTGTCTTCATCTTATTGTTTTTCTTTGCAAAGTGACAGTTGAACATAGAACAGAGAACAGAGAATATTACAGTGCAGTCCAGGCCCTTCAGCATTTGATGTTGTGTCAACCTGTGAAATTAATCTGATGCCAATCTAAACTACACCATTCCATTATTATCCATGTTTATGTACAATGCCCATTTAAATGCCCTTAACATCAGTGATCTACTACTGTTGCAGGCAGGGCATTCCATGCCCCTACTGGTCTCTGAGTAAAGAAACTACCTCTGGCATCTGTCCTAAATCTATCACGCCTCAATTTAAGCTATGGCCCCTCATTTTACCCTTCACCATCTGAGAAAAAAGGCTCTCACTGCCCACACTTCTAACCCTCTGATTATCTTATATGTCTCGATTAAGCCACCTCTCAACCATATTCTTTCCAATGAAAACAGGCTCAGTTTCCTCAGCCTTTCCTTGTAAGACCTTCCTTCCATACCAGGCATTATCCTAGTAAATCTTCTCTGAATCCTTTCCAAAGCTTCCACATCCTTCCTATGATGAGGTTACCAGAACAGTATATAATACTCCAGGTGCGGCCTTACCAGTGTCTTGTACAGCTGAAGCATGACCTCGTGGCTCTGAAACTCAATCCCCCTACCAATAAACATCAACACAACATATTCCTTCTTAACAACCCGATCAACCTAGGCGGCAACTTTCAGGGATTTATGCACCTGGACACCGAGATCTCTCTATTCATCTGCACTACCAAGAATCTTACCATTAGCCCAGTATTCTGCATTCCTGTTACTTCTTCTGCAGTGAACTACCTCATACCTGTCCGTATTAAACTCCATTTGTCACTTCTGAGCCCAGCTCTGTGTCTAATCTATGTCCCTCTGTAACCCGCAACATCCATCGGTACTATCCACAACTGTGCCTACCTTAGTGTCATCCACAAATTTAATCACTCATTCTTCTAAGCCCATTCCAAATCATTATAAAACTGAAAAATACCAGTGGCCCCAAAACAGCTCGTTGTGGCACACCACTGGTAACTGAGCTCCAGGATGAACATTTCCCATCAACCACCACCCTCTGCCTTTTGTCAGCTAGCCAATTTCTGATCCAAACCTCCAAATCACCTTCAATCCCAAAGGTCCAAACTTTGTGCAATAGCCTACAGTGTGGAGTCTTATCAAACACCTTAGCGAAGGCTTGTGGAGTGGGACATAGTGTGGAGGGCTGTTGTCGGTTGCATTGGGGCATTCACAGGATGCAGAACTGGGCTGAGAAGTCGCAGATAGAGTTCAACCTGGAAAAGTGTGAAGTGATTTTCTTTGTAAGCTTGAATGTGAATGCAGAATACAGGGTTAAAGGACAGATTGTTGGCGGTGTGGAGGAATAGATGGATCTTGGGGTCCACGTCCATAAGCTTGCTACCCCAATTGTGATAGGGTTGTTAAGTAGGCATATAGTACTTTAGTTTTGATCAGCAGGGATTTGATTTTAAGAGCCACGAGGTTATGCTGCAGCTCTATAGTGCCTTGGCTAGACCACACTTGGAATATTGTGTTCAGTTCTGGTCACCTCATTCTAGGAAGGATGAGGAAGCTTTAGAGAGGGTGCAGAGGGAATTTGCTAGGATGCTGACTGGACTGGAGATCAGGTCTTATGAAAAAATATTCAGGGAGTTAGGGCCTTTCTTATTGGAGTGAAGCAGGATGAGAGGTGATTTGATACAGGTGTACAAGATGATGAGAGGCATAGATAGAGTGAATAGCCAGAGACCTTTTCCCCCCAGCAGAAATGTCTATAACGAGGGAGCACGGGTACATAATTTTAAGGTAATTGGAGGAAGGTTTCGGGGAGATATCAGAGTTCGGTTCTTTACACAGAGAGTGTTGGGTGCGTGAAATGTTAGTCGAGTCTGATACCTGAGGGACATTTAGGAGATGCTTGGATAGGCACATGAAAGATAATGCATGAAAGTATGTCGATGACTCTGATCTTAGAGAAGGATAAAAGATCAGCACAACATCGAGGACCGAAGGGCCTGTACTATGTTGTACTGTCCTATGTTCTCTGTTCTACGAAAGTATTTAAAGAGGCTTTAGATGGATTTTGACATTTCAGAGAGTTGAGTGCTATGAATAATTAGGCATGAAAGAGGACTTGAGACCGAGAGAAGATTAGCCATGATCTTACTGAAGGGCAAGCCAACTTGAAGGGTGGGGGTAGGAAGCGAATGACTTGCTTCTGTTTCTATGTTCTCACATTCTGTTATTGGAAAGTTACAGGGTGTTATTTTCCTGGAGGTTTTGTTATTGAATGTTATAATCAGGGAGTCCAGAGGATTTTCTGAGCCATCTCTGAGTGAGGTGTCCGAGCTGTATTCACAGTGAACCTGGTTCGGTAACGTGATCAATAAATTGAGCACATTTTGCAGAATGGAGAATCTCTGTTAAGAGAGATGAGGGGCCTCTGTCATACCCAGCCTGGGTTTTCCAATTACATTTCCCAAATCATCCAAATCATGTGGGAAAGTATTGAGGGACTGAATAGTCTCCTCTGTTTCTGTGCATGAGGTGATAGCAGTAAGTGGCCTCCCACTGCTCCTGTCTATCAGGTTTCAGGGGCTGAATGGAACACAGAAACATGGGACTGAGGAGCCACAAACAAGTGCGAATTTGGCTTTGGTGGATAGAGAGCAGACCACATTTTATTGGCGCTAGACTGGGCTAAAAACCACTGAGACAGGCCAACTTCCAGTGAAAGTGGTGTCGCTCATGCAGTTTGCTGAACTCTCTCAGAGTGAGGCCGACAGTGAGGAAATTCAGGCCAGGAGCCAGCTGGGAACAGAGCAGAGGAAAGGCCATCAAGCATCATGTGATACTAACAAGGATCTAGAGAAGAGATGCTGGTGCTCAAAGCCCTTGGAAGGCTTCACAGCTCCAAATGAGAGCCTCGCATCCTGATGTCTGCTGATCAGCCAGCATTCAGTGGCAGTAGGAGTCAGTTGGCTTTTTGTGACCGGCACTCCCCACAGGTGGCCATTTCCAATATGGGCCCATGAGACACCTCACATGGAATGGGTCAACTCCTCAAAAGAGAAAACAAAGAGAACAAGAGAGATTTCAGTCTACAAGGAAGGAGAGATAAAATGTGTAGCTATTTAGCTGTTGCCCATGTAAAGGAAATAACTTTAGTTTTTTTAGTATTTCATTTTATTTTTATGGAAACATAGATTGAAGGGCTAGTGAGAATAGATCATTTGAGATTTTTTTGCCATTTGTTGTTTTACTTCGGTTTAATTGAAGTTGTTCCAAAATTTCATTGTGACATTGCTGTTGCATTTCAGTTCGAATTCCGATGAATGATGGGAATCATGTTCTTCTCACTTCCCCCTCTGCTTTCCCACCTCTGCATCTGAGGTTTCAGTTCAATAAATCTGTCAAAGACAATCCCGTGGCTCCAGTACTATTAAGACATTGAAGACGTTAAGACAATGTGACCAACATTCAATTACGGAGCAATATGCCTTAGGTGGATCGAAATAGCAACAATGAAAGAATGGACAATGACAATTTCCAAACATTATTTGCAAAATGCAGCGAACCCTGGCTGAAATTCCCAAACCAAGGAGAAATTAAATACAGGCACAGTAGTGTTTCCCTCTATCCCACCTGTTCTAACCCAAAAGAAAAGGAGGGGTACAGAGACATGCTTTGTCAAAATCAATTGGTAGCAGAGTCAGTACAGCTAAACTCAGGTAAAGTCCTTTCAAACTTTCCTCTTCAGTATTACAGCAGTTGATATGGCAGTTAGGGCAGTCGTATGTCCTTCCTGCAGGATGTGGGAGCTTAGGGAGACTTCCATCATCGCTGATGACTACATTGGTGGGAAGTGCAGCCAGCTACCGCTCCAGGAAGGCTGTGTTATGGAGCTGGAGGTAGAGCTGGAGCTGGATGCACTCATCATCATCCGAGATACTGAGTGTAGAATTGATAAGCGTTTTAGTGAGGTGGTCACACCTGAGGTGCAGGCAGACAGTAGCTGGGTTACCACCAGGAAAAACAAAGGGAGGAGGCAGTGATTGCCACAATTTCCTGTGGCCATTCCCAAAAACAAGTCTACCGTTTTCAATATTGATGACCGCTCAGGGGAAAGCAGCAGTCACCAGTTCACTGGCTTTGGGGCACAGCAGGAAATGGTAAAGCTAAACAGAACCTTAGTAATAGGAGACTCGACAGCGATAGGGTCAGACAGGAGATTCTGTGGTTGCAAATGAGAATCCAAGATGGTTTGTTGCCTCCTGAATGCTAGGGTCCAGGATGTCTTGGAGCAGCCGCAGAATGTTCTCAAGGAGGAGGGCAATGCTGGCAAAAGTCATTGTGTGTGTTGGCACAAATGGCTCTGGGTGAAACAGGGATGAGGTTCTGCAGAGTGATGGAAGGAGATACAGTAGTCAGAAATACTAAAGTGAACAGACAGGTCAGGCTGGAACATGACGGGAAGCAAGGAATGCCTGTTGGATTACATTTGCATCTATCGCAGTACAAGAGGGCTGATAGGTAAAGCTGATGAACTCAGGGTGTGGATAGGTACGTGGGCTGAGATATTATAGCCATTATAGAAACATAGCTAAGGGAGGGACAGGACTAGCAGCTTGATGTGCCAGGGTTTTAGGCAGGACAGCGGTGGTGGAAGGAAGGGAGGGGGAGATGTTTTTTGTACAAGGCGTGTTCCATAACAATAATCAGAAATGAAATAATCATCCAATGAGGCTTTGTGTGTCAAGCTTAGAAATAAGGAGGGATGATGGCGTTATTGGGTTATACTGTATGCCCTCACGTTCTCAATGGGAATTAGAGGTACAAATTTGCAGGGAGATTGGTGAGACTTGCAGAAGCAATAGAGTTGTCATAATGAGGGATTGTAATTTTCCTAACACAGACTGGAACTGTCAGGGCTTGGGTTGGATGGAATTTATTAAGTGCATTTTGGAAAACTTCCTCAAGTAGTATATAGAGCGTCCTATCGGAAAGGGGCAAAACTTTACTTATGCTCAGGAAATAGAGCAGCACAGGGTGACTGAGGTGACAGGGGTAGCACTTTGGGACCAGTTGACATAGTTCTATCAATGGTAAAATTGTTAAAGAGAGGGACAAAACTGGTTCACAGATTCAAGTTCAAAACTGGGATAAGGTGGATGTTGATGGAGTTGGACAGGAGCTTGCAGGGGCTGATGGGAGTACTTTATTTGCAGGTAAAGGGACCCCAAGCAAGTGGGAGGCCTTGAAAAATGAGATAGCTAGAGTTCAAGGCCTATATGCTCCTGTGAGGGTGAAGGGCAAGGTTGGCAGGGATAAGGAGCACTGGATGATAAGCGATATTGAGGCTTTAACCAGACAAAAAGAACGAGTTATGGCTCAGGTATAGGCAGGTGGGATTGAGGGAATCATCGAGGTAATCAGAGAATGCAGGAGTTTATTGAAGAAGGAAATCAGGAGAGTGAAAAGGAGTCACAGGGGAGCCGTGGCTGAGAAGATTAAAGGGAAAAGAAAGATATTCTTTAAGTATATTAAAGGAACAAGAATAACCAGAGAGAGAATAGGGCTCCTCAAGGACCAAAGTGAGCATGCGTGTATAGAACTGCTGGAGATGGATGAGGTTCTCAATGGATATTGCTCCACTATGTTTACCATGGAGAAAGACATGAAGACTTAGCAACTTAGGCAAGTTAGTGGTGATATCTTGGGGACAGTCCATGTCACTGTAAAGGAGGTGTTGGATCTATTAGAATATACGAAGGCGGGTAAATTCTCTTGTCCTGAACAGATACATCCAAGAACATTTCATGGATTTAAATGTTTTAGTAGGGTCAGAGGTGGGGGTAAAAGAGGGGG
This sequence comes from Chiloscyllium punctatum, assembly GCF_047496795.1. Lineage (NCBI taxonomy): Eukaryota > Metazoa > Chordata > Chondrichthyes > Orectolobiformes > Hemiscylliidae > Chiloscyllium > Chiloscyllium punctatum. The sequence goes on from NC_092784.1 coordinate 40,266,270, forward strand.
GGGTGTGGCTTTGCTTGTCAAAGATAGTATTACAGCGGTGGAAAGGAAGATGGACGAAGATTTGCCATCTGAGGTAGTTTGGGTTGAGGTTAGGAATAGGAGAGGTGAGGTCACCCTGTTAGGAGTCTTTTACAGGCCTCCTAATAGTCCTAGAATCGTTGAAGAAAGGATTGTGAAGATGATTCAGGAGAAGGGTGACAGTAATAGGGTGATTGTTATGGGAGACTTTAACTTTCCTGATATTGATTGGGAAAGCTATAGCTCCAGTTCGTTAGATGGGTCAGTGTTTGTGCAATGTGTGCAGGAGAGTTTCCTGACACAATATGTAGATAAGCCAACAAGAGGTGAGGCCATACTGGATTTGGTTCTGGGTAACGAACCAGGCCAGGTATTAGAACTAGAGATAGGTGAGCACTTTGGGGACAGTGACCACAATTCGGTGATTTTTACACTCGTGATGGAGAGGGATAAGTGTGTACTACAGGGCAAGAGTTATAGCTGGGGGCAGGGAAAGTATGATGCGTTGAGGCATGACTTAGGATGTGTGGATTGGAAAAGTAGATTCCAAGGCAAGAGCGTAATTGATATGTGGAACTTGTTCAAGGAGCAACTATTGAGTGTCCTTGATAAGTACGTACCTATCAGGCAGGGAGGAAAGGGTCGTGTGAGGGAGCCATGGTTTAATAAGGAATTGGACTCCCTTGTTAAATGGAAGAGGGCGGCCTTTGTAAAGATGAGGCGTGAAGGTTCAATAGGGACGATTGAGAGTTATAAGGTAGCCCGGAAGGACCTGAAGAGAGAGCTAAGAGCAGCAAGGAGGGGACATGAGAGGTCCTTAGTTGGTAGGATTAGGGAAAACCCTAAGGCTTTCTATAGGTATGTTAGGAATAAAAGAATGACTAGGGTAGGAATAGGTCCAATCAAGGATAGTAATGGGAAGCTGCGTGTGGAGGCTGAAGAGATTGGGGAGGCACTGAATGAATACTTTTCGTCAGTATTCACTCAGGAACAGGACATTGTTGTCGATATGAATACTGAGGCACGAATAAGTAGAATGGATGGCTTTGAGATATGTAGAGAAGAGGTGTTGGAAATTCTGGCAAGGGTGAAAATAGATAAGTCCCCTGGGCCTGATGGCATTTATCCTAGGATTCTCTGGGAAGCAAGGGAGGAGATTGCAGAGCCATTGGCCTTGATTTTTGTGTCCTCTTTGCCTACAGGAGTAGTGCCAGAGGACTGGAGGCTAGCAAACGTGGTTCCCTTGTTCAAGAAGGGGAGTAGGGATAAATCTAGTAACTATAGGCCAGTGAGTCTCACTTCTGTTGTGGGCAAAGTCTTAGAGAGAATTGTAAGGGATAGGATTTATGCACATCTGGATAAGAATAATGTGATCAAGGATAGTCAGCATGGTTTTGTGAAGGGCAGGTCGTGCCTCACAAACCTTATTGAATTCTTTGAGAAGGTGACTAAGGAGGTAGATGAGGGGAAAGCGGTAGATGTGGTATATATGGATTTTAGTAAGGCGTTTGATAAGGTCCCCCATGGTAGGCTACTGCAGAAAATACAGAGATATGGCATTGAGGGTGAGTTGGACGTTTGGATTAGGAATTGGCTGGCTGGAAGAAGACAGAGGGTAGTAGTTGATGGCAAAGGTTCATCTTGGAGTGCCGTCACTAGCGGTGTTCCGCAAGGATCTGTTTTGGGACCATTGCTGTTTGTCATTTTTATAAATGACCTGGAGGAAGGGTTAGAAGGTTGGGTGAGCAAGTTTGCAGATGATACGAAAGTCGGAGGAGTTGTAGACAGTGAGGAAGGATGTGGCAGGTTACAGCGGGATATAGAGAAGCTGCAGAGCTGGGCAGAAAGGTGGCAAATGGAGTTCAATGTAGCTAAGTGTGAGGTGATTCACTTTGGTAAGAGTAATAAAAAGATGGGGTACTGGGCTAATGGTCGGATACTTGGTAGTGTGGAAGAGCAGAGGGATCTTGGTGTCCATGTACACAGATCTCTGAAAGTTGCCACCCAGGTAAATAGTGCAGTGAAGAAGGCATATGGCGTACTGGCTTTTATTGGTAGAGGAATTGAGTTCCGGAGTCCTGAGGTCATGCTGCAGTTGTATAAGACTCTGGTGCGGCCGCATCTGGAATATTGTGTGCAGTTTTGGTCGCCATACTATAGGAAGGATGTGGAGGCACTGGAACGGGTGCAGAGGAAGTTTACCAGGATGTTGCCTGGTATGGTAGGAAGATCCTATGAGGAAAGGCTGAGGCACTTGGGGTTGTTTTCATTGGAGAAAAGAAGGTTTAGGGGTGACTTGATAGAGGTGTACAAGATGATTAGGGGGTTAGATAGGGTTGACAGTGAGAACCTTTTTCCACGTATGGAGTCAGCTATTACAAGGGGGCATAGCTTTAAATTAAGTGGGGGTAGATATAGGACTGATGTTAGGGGTAGGTTCTTCACTCAGCGAGTCGTAAGTTCATGGAATGCCCTGCCAGTAGCAGTAGTGGACTCTCCCTCTTTATGGGTATTTAAGCGGGCATTGGATAGGTATATGGAGGATAGTGGCTTAGTGTAGGGTAGGTGTGCTTTGATCGGCGCAACATCGAGGGCCGAAGGGCCTGTACTGCGCTGTAATGTTCTATGTTCTATGTTCTATGTTCTAAGAGGCTGGAGAAGAAATTGCGGGGGCCCTCATTTATATTTTTGATTCATCATTAGCTATGGGTTTGCTCCTGAATGACTGGAGAAGAGCAAGTTTTATATCCTTATTCAAGAAGAACTACAAAGAAAAACCTGGGAACTGTAGACTAGTAAACCTAACATCTGTGGAAGGTCAGTTACTTGAGAGATTCTGAGAAATAAGACGTACATGCACTTGGTTAGGAATAGTCAGTATGTGGGAGATCATGCCTGACAAACGTGTTTGAGTTCATTGATGAAGTGACCAGAAAGTCTGACATGGGGGCAGGGTGGTAGATTTTGTCCACTTGGATTTCAACAAGGTCTTTTATAAGATTCCACACTGTAGGCTGCTCTGGCAGATTGGATCGCATGGAATCCAGGGCGAGCTTCCAAATTGGATGCACAATTGGCTTGATGATAGGAAGCAGTGAAAGGGTACTTGTCAGACTGGAGGTCTGTGACTAATGGACTCAGTGGTCGGTGCTGGGCCCACTGCTGTTTGTTATCTATATCAATGATTTGGATGAGAATGTACAAGGCATGATTAGTAAGTTTGCAGATGAATAGGTGTTATCGTGGAAAACGAGGAAGATTATTAGAAAATGCAGGAGGACCTTGGTCAGCTGGAGAATTGGGTCGAGAAATGGCAAACGGTGTTTAATGTAGATAAGTGTGAAGTATTGCATTTTGTAGAGTGAAATCAAGATAGGAGTTTCATGTTGAACTGTCGGGCATTAAGGAGTATAGATGTACAGAGGGACCTTGGAGTTCTGGTGTATGTTTCTCAGAAATTGTAGTCACATATAAACAGGGCAATGAAGAAGGCTTTTGGCACACTGGCCTTCATCAGTCAAGGAACTGAGTGTAGAAGTTGGGAAGTTATGTTGCAGTTGTACAGGACATTGGTGAGGCTGCACTTGGAGGACTGTGTTCAGTTTTGGTCACCTTGCTATAGGAATGATGTTAGTAAACTGGAAAGAGTGCAGAAGAATTTACAAGAACTTTGCCAGGAACCAAGGATCTGAGTTATAGGAAGAGGTTGGACAAGCTAGGACTTTTTTCTTTAGAGCATAGGAGACTGAGGTGGGATGTTACAGAAATGTATAAGATCATGAGAGGCATTGATCAGGCGAATGCACTCAGCCTATTTCCCAGAGTGGGGGAATCGAGGAATAGAGGGCATTAGTTTAAGGTTAGAGGGGAAAGAATAAAAGCCAAGATGAGGGACAACTTTCTTTTACACAGAGAGTAATACGCAAGTTGAATGAGCTGCCAGGGGAAGTGGTTGAAGCAGACACATTAACAACATTTAAAAGGAGTTTGGACAAATGCATTGATACCAAAGGTTTAGAAGAATACGGTGCAAGTACAGGGAAATGGGTTATTCGACATGGGCCTGTTAAGAGGCAAAGGGGCCTGTTTCCGTGCTGTGGGATTCAATGACTCTGTGGTAACAACGTCAATCCGAACCAATACAAGTTTATGTATTCAGTTTAGACATTTCTGTTCCCTTCCAGTTGGGAAGGAATGAACATAGCATTGGCCCACATTATGTCTGAAAGGTGTTATATTTCATATACATATGTGTGAATCCATAACACATGCAGAGAAAATAAAAACACTGCGAAAATAAATTTTCAGAACATGGTCAATGTACCTTTTCTGAAGAGATTAATTTTCATTTGGAGATAGCTGTGAATGAGTTCCCCTAAAACAAAGCCGAAATGTGGAATTATATCTAATTCTGAGAGGAAGGAAAGAAGTGAATGCAGAAACTCCAAACATGTCTCAGACACATTGATCTTCTCAAACCTATCCTCATTTGAGAGGGAGAGAGAAATCATTGGTTGAGGGAGAAGTAAGACGTTCAAAGCATTTTATTTGTTTTCCACCCACATCACACTACAGAAATTAATCTCAGATTGCAAGATTATTCCTTTTACAAAATAGCTGACACATCCTTTTTAAACTCACAAATTGCTGTATACGTTTTCTTTTAATGTGTCTGACATTGCAGAAGAAGCAATTACTGGTCGTACCTAATAGAGCTGCGGAAACCAGTTCTCCCTGTCATTTCAAACCAGACTTCATCTACACCAGGCTACACAAACGGGAGGAAAATGTATTTAGCACCAAGTCACCAAATGTCCTTTCACTGGATCAAAAGTGAATTGAATAATTAAAATCACTTCACAACCGTATAATTTTCACCAGATCATGTCACTAGTTGGCGGCAGGTGTATTTTCTTGTGTATTTTCTATTTCATTTGTTTTTCCTGATAATTGCACAGGCGATTAGTGCATTCCTGACAATGTTCTTCAGCTCCTCTCTAAATTTGCTCTGAGTTATGGCATAGATAAACGTGTTGGTGCATGCACTGAGTAGCTGCAACATGTTACCACATTCTCGAAGAATAAACTGTGGATCGCTGAAACCTGTGATTTGATAATCATTTGTAAATCGTTCATAAAGGAAGTAGATAAGAAACGTCAGCCATAGAAGGATGAAACTGCCGGATACAGCAAATAGTAAAACGATAGACTTTCTCCGGCTCTCCATTTCCGGGTCAGCCTTATTCGCTTCATTGTGTTGGGATCGGAGTCTTCTGCGAGTCTCATTGGCCACCAAAATGTTTCTGACAGTCAGAGCATTTAGCAGAAGAATCAGAAAGAATGGAAAACATGGCGTTAAAATATGCTCAAACCATTCAAATGTTATCCACAAAAGGGAAGTATAACGGATTTTCTTCAACCTGCAATACCATGGTATGTTCTTATTTATGTAGATGGGTTCATGTAGAAAGTACCATGGGACACTCTTTAGACATCCCAGGGAGCAAACTGTTCCGATTACCACAGCAGACATTGTATCAGTACAATATTTGACTTTGAATTTCTGACAACAAATAGCAACAAACCGATCCACAGTGAATGCAACAGTTAACCAGACAGAAGTATTTCTGGCCGCGTAAATTAAAACAATGGTGAGACTGCAGACGGGAGTAATCGATAGGACAGAACCTGGAAAATAAATCCCAGGAATACGGTTTAGAAGCACAGCAGTAATGATAACCAGAAGGTCCGTTACTGCCATGGACACCAAGTACCTTGTGATACATCTCGATAGTCCGCATTTTCCTCGGGACAAAATTGCAATCGCCAGTAAATTGACTGTTCAAACAAAATGAAATGACCAGTGTCAGTTAAGAATGGAGAATTAACTCCCAACGAAAACATTACACTTATTATAATGCAAAGTTGGAGGTTTGACATTTGAAGTAAGCAAATATATTTTAGCATCCAAAGATAAGGTGGGATAAATGAGAACTTGATAGGACGTCGGTTACTGTTTTATCATTATAATAATAGAAAAACTTGGAGTCGACATGGAAATGGACACGATATGTACAACTTAAATAAACAAAAATAATCCAGCGCACAAGTGAAGCAACACAGTCTGAGCTGGTAAGTCCAGAGAATTTCAAGTGGACATAGACAATGTTGGAATGAAAAATGGCTGCGTCGACCAAGTACAAATCCAGTACCAAACTATGTAAGTAAACTTCAAGTGATACAACAGCTTTCATGATTTTAAATTGCGTGCAAACCCGAAGAATGTTTTCTACACCTTGTTTGAATTCAACCAATGTATATTAAATCAAAGCAATACTTTAGCTACTGCTTGAAAATAAATGATGCAACTGTCAGAATTTGGCTTGGAATTGTTAATCAAGCATTTCAAGGAATAAAACACTCTTATTTTCATCTGAAAGGTATTAAATCCAAGCTCCATTTTGTCTTAGACAAGCTGAAGCACTATTTCAAACAGAAGAGTCCACGCTGATATGTCTCCATAAGAGGAGATGGGAGGAAACAAAAACACACACAGCATGTGGGTGGCTGGTGGAATTCACTACTTAACATTAGGAGATCCAGAAACCTTCATAACATTTCAGAAGTATACAGATGTGTAATTGGTATGCCAATGCAGCCACGGTTATGGAGAAAATGCTGGAAAATGGGATTAGAAAAGTGAGGTTGTGTTTGGAACAGCACAGATGCATTGGCTCAAATCACTCTTTTCTGTGCAGTCGATGTCTATGGCACAATGTTCCGTCTTCATGGTGATAAATAATTCCTGATCATATCCGAAATCAGGCAAATGTCTTCTTTCGCTTTCTAATTTATTGCAAATCATAGCATGGGATGTGTTGGCAATACTGCAATAACATTTCCAGAAAAAGGCGAAGTCGTCATAGCCCGACAGGAAGAATGCACTGCTGTCTCAACAGCGAGAGATGATTGGTGGTGGTATAACCTGAGTGACACCACACCTCAGGGGAGGGGATGACTGAGAACTGTTAGCTCTATTGGACAGTTGTCTGATTTGCCCTGCAAGATTCCCTTCAAAGTGTGGGTTCAATTCCTGTACCGACTGAAGTTTGCGTGATGGGTCTGCCTTTTCAAAGTTAGCACTGGGCGGTATATGGTGACCCTCAGAAGAAACCCACTCTGTCAGTCAGTTCTCTCTGTAATGAGAGCGTTGACTATGGTGACCTCATCGTTGTAATACGAACACTTTTTACGTCAGTGTTTGGAGCCCTTGCATTAATTAGCATTGTTTCTCGATTATGGAAACCTGCAAAATGCTCGTTGGAGTTAATTCTTTGCTACATGATCACTAGACAGGTTAAACAAGGAACTGCAAACTGGCCATCAACAGGTTGAGGCAGCGGACCGTGGAGGGGGTCGTTAGGGCCGACTGCCTGCCCCTCTTCTGGGGTTACGTTAGAGCCCGGGTGTCCTTGGAGAAGGAGCATGCGGTGTCCACCAACACCCTGGAGTTGTTCAGGGAGAGGTGGGCGCCGCAGGGAGTGGAGTGCATTATTTCCCCGTCCAACTCTATTTTGATTTAGTCCCTCCCCTCCCCTTCACTGTTTGATCACTTAGCATTTCCCCTTGATGTGAAGGGCACTGTTTGTCACTGGCCACTCGGGTGCTTTTCCTATCTTCCTGGTAGTGGAAATTGTGTGTAATTGAGACACTTTGTGTCTCTCACTGTGTCTCAAAAAAAAGAAGAAAAATAAAAAGAAAGAAGGAACTGATGCATTTGATTTTAAAGCTGGCAAACTGAGTTGGAACAAGTTAATGTCATTTACGCAAGATGAGCAAGCAGTAAAAGCATGATGGGAAGTCAAAACTGGAATAGAAAGTGGTTCAGAGGCAAGGATTGGAATCGCACGTGTGTACAAAAAAAAATCCATGAGATCTGTGGCGAAACAGTGTCATTTACCAGACAAAGGGCCAGAGTTGGGAGGTGCAACTGGACAGAAACTGAGCTGCTCCTCTGAGTGAAGGCACATAGATTTGAGCACTTTTGTATCATTGTTTGCCGTCACCTTCTCCCGGCTATTTATAGATAGAAGGTCAGTGCTGCCCAAGCCAGGAACAGTGAAGGCAAAGGCATAGTCAGACAATGATCAAGTGGCTGATCGGTGAGAATTAACACAGTTTAGAAATATTCTTGGGACAGTGGTCCAGGTGGATGCCTTTACCATTTTTATACTGAGTGACACTCCGAATGTAGATCAGAACGCGACTCTAACTGAGTTAAAGAAACACATTTAAAAGTTCATTCAGCTTGGAACATCAATCCAATTGATAGAGCTTGTTCAGAAAACTCAGCTGGAATCTCGTTGTGACAATTATCATCAACAGCTCTTTACCACGATAATCCACTTAACTAGTGCTTTTCGAAATGCTTAAAATTCGGAGGACTTTACCTGGGACTGCGATACCTGCAAGGGCCGTGTAGTAAATTGCATAGATCAGGCCTCTTGGCGGAAGATGCATTATTTCCTCGGAGCACTGATATCTGTTTGCATCCCACATACATTATTTCCACCATTCCATGTTTATAGCTGATGTTGAATCCTTAGAGATACAATTAGGGAGCAGCAGGAGGGATCTTCCAATACACTGGTTAGGTTACATCACAGTGAACAAAGACTGTAGTCATTAAGCAAATGTAATGTTGCATTTCATCAAACCTTTCTTTTCCATACTGTCAAATGGAACAGAATTGCTTCCACAAATAGTTTTAAAAAACATGCTGTTAATCATCTGCAACAGAATCTGAATTTTATATCAAATTAGAACACTTTGATGATGATTAATTCAGCTTGATTGTGACAACAGAAATAAGTTATAGATTACAAAACTGATACTGAGCACAAAGTGACCAGCTGCTCTGTTGTCTCTATCCACATTTTCACTTGTAAGTGCTCCAAATATTTCTATCCACGTGCTGGACAACCAAGTAATTGTTCACTTTGCTTTAAATTATCCAGCTCCATTCTGTGACTGATCAGTGAGTCGATTTTCAGCAGACTTCATTGAGGCGATAACCATAAGGTTTCAGCTCACCAGCTTACTGTTTTCACTTCACTACTGGCCAAAAATTTGCCAGTCAGCTTCAGCTACTCTCCTTTAACTGATGCCCCTTTAAAGCAAGAAGTGCTTGCTTTAAAATGCAATGTGCTACTGAACTGGATGTCACTTTTTCGCATCATCATTCAGGACTTGTTATACCTGCGTGATATTGATGTAACAAACAGGAAACTCCAAATAGCATTTCAGAGGTTGAGGTATCACAGATCAATGTTTATTTATTTAAGGGCTTTCCAAACACTGACCTGAAGAGAGACAATATTACAAAGATAAAGTCGCCACATTCTGCACTGTCATAGAGAGAGATTTAGAAATGCCGGTGTTGGACTGGGGTGTACAAAGTTAAAAATCACTCAACACCAGTTTATAGTCCAACAGGTTTATTTGGAAGCACTAGCTTTCGGGGCACTGCTCCTTCATCAGGTGATCATTAACCTTTCCTTGTGAGTTTCATCACATTGAAATGTCTAGATCTGTAAGTCACAAGAAAGATTATAGAGTTTAGGCAGACACTACGCCATGTACTGATGAAGAATCAGTGCTCCGAAAGCTAGTGTACAGGTTGATGAGAGTAAACCGGGTTGATGTGGTCTATATGGATTTCAGCAAGGCAGAAGAATGGGATTGTGGGAGATATAGCAGTTTGGATCAGTAATTAGCTTGCTGAAAGAAGACAGAGGGTGGTGGTTCATGGGAAATGTTTATCCTGAAGTCCAGTTACCATTGGTGTACCACAAGGGTCGGTGTTGGGTCCACTGCAGCTCGACATTTTTATAAACGACCTGGATGAGGGCGTAGAAGGGTGGGTTAGTAAATTTGCAGATGACACAAAGGTCGGTGGAGTTGTGGATAGTGACGAAGGGTGTTGTAGGTTACAGAAAGACATTGATAAGCTGCAGAGCTGGACTGAGAGATGGCAAATGGAGTTTAATGCGGACAAGTGTGAGGTGATTCACTTTGGTCGGAGTAACCGGAATGCAAAGTACTGGGCTAATGGTAAGATTCTTGGTAGTGTAGATGAGCAGAGAGATCTTGGTGTACAAGTACACAGATCCTTGAAAGTTGCCACCCAAGTTGACAGGGTTGTTAAGAAGGCATACAGTGTTATAGCTTTTATTAATAGAGGGATCCAGTTCTGGAACCATGAGGTTATGCTGCAGCTGTACAAAACTCTGGTACGGCCGCACTTGGTGTATCGTATACAGTTCTGGTCACCGCATTATAAGAAGGATGTGAAAGCTTTGGAAAGGGTGCAGAGGAGATTGACTAGGATGTTGCCTGGTATGGAGGGAAGGTCTTATGAGGAAAGGCTGAGGGACTTGAGGCTGTTTTCATTGGAGAGAAGAAGGTTGAGAGGTGACTTAATAGAGACATATAAGATAATCAGACGGTTAGATAGGGTGGACAGGGAGAGCCTTTTTCCAAGTATGGTGACGGTGAGCATGAGGGGACATAGCTATAAATTGAGGGGTGATAGGTATAGGACAGGTGTCAGAGGTAGTTTCTTTACTCAGAGAGTAGTAAGGGTATGGAATGCTTTGCCTGCAACGATAGTAGATTCGCCAACTTTAAGTACATTTAAGTCGTCGTTGGACAAGCATATGGACATAGATGGAATAGCGTAGGTGGGATGGGCTTCAGATTGGTATGACAGATCAATGCAACATCGAAAGCCAAAGGGCCTGTATTTCGCTGTAACGTTCTATGTTCTATATATATATATAGAGAGAGAGAGAGAGAGAGAGAGAGCGCACTGGTGGTGAGTTTAATCTGAGACTCACCACACTATCAGCGAGGGATGAGATTGAGAAGGCAGAGCCATCCTGATAACCTCAGCTAGTGCAGGAAATAAAGCGATGCTGTTAGTCTCATTCTGCACAGTAAATCAGCTGACGAACCAAAGAAGCTATCAACCACTCCCCTTGACTGAGAGGTGATCACCCTCAGGTTGTACCAAACACCAGTTACATCTCTCTGGTGAGAGATCAATTCTGTACTCCTGTGGGAGTGTAGTGACTGTACAGTTACAAAAGTATTATCGTGGTCTCACCATTATATACTTATCCAAGCTATCAGAAACCCTAATATCAACAAAGGAAAGAGAAACATGTCATATTATCTTCATAACCTCTATGATCTTTCTTGCGACTAACAGATCTACACATTTTAATTTGATGTAACTCACAAGGAAAGGATAATGTTTAATGAAATGAAGAGGTGCATATCATAACATTTGTCACCATCTTGGAAGTTCCTGGAGAGGCTTCCAACAAGCGGTGTGGCATTAAACTCTCCAGATGAAACTGATATACCAGCAATACATAGCAATATTCCAAAATGTCCCCACTACACTGAATAGATGGAAGGCCACACAAAAGATATCAATTTATCATGTTCTGTCTCTGGCACCATCATCAAATCATGAATGATTTTCTTGCCTGTTTCTTCTTAAGAACGATTCATAGATGATTATCAAGTGACAGACTTCAGCAATCTGCAAAATGTCCATCAAAAAGAAAACAATATGTGAAAGCAATTGTGCGCATGCAGCAACACATTTGTCACCGCTGTAGCTCAGAGCAAATTCAGATCTGCATTCGAGAAGATTGTTAAGAATCCATGAATGTTGTTAACTAGATTAAAATAAAGCAAATTAATGAGAAAACAAAAAAGGACTCTACCTGCTCAAAATTATTAACTTCATTTGGGGAAATTGCGTTTTGGTGAAGTGAATTATAGATTTCAGCTCGCTTTTGAGCCTGTAAACTGAAGCTTATTATCTCGAGGCTAAATAGTGCAACAGTGCAGGGATAGACAGTAGGAAAGAAATGTTTTCATTATTGCATGACCTGACCTGGATAAACTGTCAGGGAAGGCGATGGCCTACTGGTATTATCACTCAGCTATTAATCCAGAGACTCAGAAAATGAGCTTTGAATCCTGCGGCAGATGGTGGAATTTGAATTCAATAAATCTAGAAGTAAGGACCTAATAGTGATAATGAAACCATTGTGGATTGTCAGAAAAACACATCAGGTTCCTCAGTGTCCTTCAGGGAATTAAATCTGCCATCTTCACCTTGATTGGCCTCCATGTGACAGTTAATCCATCAACTCAGCTAATGTCCTGGCAACCAGGTTCGAATCTCGCCATGGCAAATAGCGGACTTTTGAAATCAATAACTTTAAACCATCTGAAATTAAGAATCTGCTAATGCCATTGATTCCATTGTAGATTGTCAGAAAAGGCCATATGATTCAGGGAAGACAATCTACTATCTCCACCTGGTTTGGCCTATGTGTGACTTCAGATCCATAGCAATATGGTTGACTCTCAGTTGCCCTCTCAAAATAACCTAACAAGCCATTCAGATGTACCAGTTGCTACAAAATCTCAAATAAATGAAACTGGATGGATCAGCAAACATCACACTAGGCGCCGGAAAAGGAAATGGCAGAAACAGCCTTGTGGGACTTTCAAAAGTCTACTCACTAACATCTGGGCAGTAGTGCCAAAAGTAGGAGAGCTGTCTCACAGACTAGACAAGTAACAGGCTGACGTAGTCATGCTCATGCAATCAAACCTCACAGGCAATGACACTGACACCACAATCACATTCCTGGATGTGCCTTGTCCCAGCCGCAGGACAGACTTAGTAGAGGTGGCAGTACAGTGGTACAAAGGCGAAGGGAGTTTCTCTGCGATTCCTGAACATTGACACTTGATCTCGTGAAGACTTATGGCTTCAGGTTAAACATGGGCAAGGAAACCTCCTGCTGATAACCACATACCATCTTCCCACAGCTGATGAATCAGTACTCCTCCGTGTTGAACAACATGATGAAGAAACAATGAGGATGGCAAAAGCACCAAATATTCTCTGGGTGGGGGATTTCAATGATCACCCCCAAGAGTGGCTCAGCAGCAGGACTACTAATCGAGCTGATCGGGTCCTAAAGGACATTGCTGCTAGACTGGGTCTGCCGCAGATGGTGAGGGAACCAAAAAGAGGGAAAAACATACTTGATCTCATCCTTACCAATCTGTCAGCTGCAGATACATCTGTCCATGACTGTATTGGTAAAAGCGAGCTTGGTAGAGCTTCTGTGGAGACAAAGGGCCGCCCTTCATACTGTGCTCAATGGGACAGACTTTGAACAGTTCGAGCAACTGAAGACTGGGCATCCATGAGGCGCTGTGGGCCATCAACAGCAGGAGACCTGTAATTGCCACAAAGTGTAACATCATGGCCCGGCATATCCCCCACGACACCATCACCATCAAACCAGGGAATCGTCACTGGTTCAATGGAGAGTACTGGAGGGCACGCCAGGAACAGCACCAGGCATACCTGAAGATGAGGTGCCAAGCTGGCGAAGCCACCAAGTAAGGCTAGTTGCATGACAAACAATATAAGCAGCAAGTTTTAGACAGAGCTAAGCGATGCCACAATCAATAGATCAGATCCAAGCTCGGCAGTTTTGCCACATTCTGTCATGACCGGTAGCGAATGATTAAATAGCGCACTGGAGGAGGAGACTCCACAAATATCCCCATCCTCACTGATAGAAGAGCCTAGCACCTCTGTGTAAAAGATAAGGCTGTAGCTTTCACAGCAATCTTCAGCCAGAAGTACCGAGTGGATGATTCATCTCAGCCTCCGCCAGTGATTCCCAGCATTACAGATACCAGAGTTCTGTCAATTCGATTCACTCCACGAGATATTAGGGAAACATTGGAAACACTGGACACTGCAAAGGCTATGAGAACATTCGGGCAGTAGTATTGAAGAGTTGTGTTCCAAACCTTTTTGCTCATCTAGCCAAGCTGTTCAAGTACAGTTACAATGCATGTATCTTCTGAATATTGCGGAAGATTGCCCAGGTACGCCCTGCAAACAAAAAACGGACAAATCCAATCCGGCCAATTCCCAAACCCACCAGTCCACTGCCGATCATCAGCATTGTTAATGACACCTTCCATCACATTACTATCAAGCAGCACCTACTCAGTGACGCCCAGCTTGGGTTCCACCAGGGCCTCTCAGCTCCTGATGTCATCGCCACCTTGGCCCAAACAAGGAGAAAAAGAGCTGAATTCCAGAGGGGACATGAGAGTGCCAGCCCTTGACATCAAGGCTGCAATCGATCAAATGTGGCATCAAGGAGCCTGCCTAAAACTGGCATCAATGGTAACAAGGGGCAACCTCTCAGGTGGTTGGAGTCATACCTGACACACAGAAAGATGGTGACAATTGTAGGAAGTTAGCCATCTGAGCTCCAGCACATCTCTGCAGGATTTCCTCAGGGTAATGACCGAGGCCCAACCATTTCCAGTTGCCTTGTCAATCATCTTCCCTGCATCATAAGGTCAGGAGTGGGGATGTTCCCCGATGATTGAACAATGTTCAGTGCCATTCGCGACTCCTCAGGCACTGAAGCAGTCCATGTCTAAATGCACAAAGATTTGGATGATATCCAGGCTTGGGCTGATAAGTGGGAAATAACATTCATGCCCCACAAATTCAAGGCTATGACCATCTCCAATAAGTTAAAATGGACACACCTTGACATTCAATGGTTTTATCATCACTGGATCCCTCACTATCAGCATCCTGGGGTTATCATTGATCAGAATCTCAACTGGACTGAACACACTGTAGCATTGCAATGGCTACACGATCAGGTGAGAGGCTAGGAATATTGTGGTGAGTAACTCACCTCCTGACTCCCCAAAGCCTGTCCACCATCTACAATGCCCATGTCAGGAGTGTGTTGGAATCACTGAGTCCCTCACTATCAGCATCCTGGAGTTATCATTGATCAGAATCTCAACTGGACTGAACACACAAATGTCATGAAATGGCTACAAGATCAGGTTACAGGCTTGCAATACTGTGATGAGTAAGTCACCTTCTGACTCCCCAAAGCCTGTCCCACCATCTATAATGCACAAGGCAGGAGTATGATGGAATACTCCCCACTTGCCTGGATGGGTGCAGCCCCAACAACACTCAAGAAGCTCAACACCAGGACAAAGCAGACCCCTCTTGATTGGCAACAAATCCACAAGCATTCATCCCTACATAACTGATGCTCAGAAGCAATAGTGTGTACGATGTAAAAGATGCAGAACTTTACCACAGATCCTCAGACAGCACCTTCCAAAACTATGATCACTCTGTCTGGAAGGACAAGGGCAGCAGATATATGGGAACACCACCAACTTCAAGATCCCCTTCAAGCCTCTCTCCATTCTGACTTGGCAATATATTGCCGTCCTTTCACCGTGACTTGAACCAAATCCTGAAATTCCCTCAGTAAATGGCACTGTGGGACAACCTAGAGCAGGTGGACTGCAGCTGTTCAAGAAGACATCTCAGTGTGACCTTCTCTCAGGCAACTAGGAAAGGATGATGAATGCTGACCAGCCAGCAAGGCCCACATCCCACACAATGAATTGAAACATATCAGCAAGAGGGAAGTTAGTGAAAAGAGGGGTCCACTCAATACAAATGCAGGGAGTTTATGTGTGGAGCTGAATTGGATGAAATCCTGAACAGACCCTTTGCATTGTATTCACAAAAATAAGTACACGGTGAATGGTGAATATAGAAAGGGATATGTGTCCAGAGCGTTTCTGATTACAATATGGAGGAGGTACTGGGCACTTTGATAAATATTAAAGTGTACACGTGCGCAGGACCTGAAGAGATCAATCCCAGAATACTGAGGGAGGAGCGGGAGTAAAATGCTGAGCCGTTGTATGTGTTCTTCAAATCTTCTTTAGTCACAGGAGACATTTCGGAGAACTGTGGAATCTCCAACATTGCTCATTCGTTGAAGCAGGTTAACAGGATTTATCAGGAAATTACAGGCCAGTGAGCGTCAGTGGGAGGGAAATTATCAGAGAAACTTATTCGAGGTAGGATTGATTCTCATTTGGTAAAATATGGAATTACTAGCAATAGGCAGTATGATTGTGTGTGGGGAGGTCATGTCTCACAAATATGACTGAGTTTTTTGAAGGGAGTGACAAAGATTCTTCATTAGGGCATGGGGCTGGATGTTGTCCAAATGGACCCAAGCAAGGTCTTTGACAAGGTCCATCATGGCTGGCTGATACAGAAGGTGAAGTCAAGTGGGATCTGTCGTGAGATGGTAAAGTGGATATCGAACTAATTTGGTGACTGAAGACAGACTACTGTTGAATGGATTTTTTTTTGCTTTCAAACCTTTGACCAGTTGTGTTCCACGGAGATCAACACTGTATCTCCTGGTGTTTATGAAAATATATAAATGCTCTGGAGAGAGAGTAGGTATTCTGATTAGAAGTCTTCGAGACCACACAAAATTCAGAGAGCTGCGGATAGTGAGGACAATTGCCAGATGATATAGCAGGACATGGATAGGCTGTGGACTTGGATACAAAAAAAACAGCAGATGCAATTTAATCTGGACAGTTCAGAGGTGATACATTTTTGAAGGACTCATGCAGGAGATATATAAACAGTAAATGGAAGAATTCTTCATAACATCAACTTCTGCTGGGGATTCCGAGGCTGACATGTCGACAGGCTCCTGAAAGTGAAAACCCAAGTGAACAAGGCAGTCAAGAATTTACATGGCATGCTTGCCTTCATCGATTGGGGCATTTATATAAAAGTTGGCAAATGATATTGCAGCTTCATAGAACATTAATTTAGCCACATTTCGAATATTATGTACAGTGCTGGTTGCCACGTCACTAGTGAATGTGAATGCTTTGGGGAGAGTAGAGAGACAGTTTAATAGGGTGTAATCTGGTTGGGAGGGTATGAGCTTTAAGGAGACAGTGGACAAGCTTGGTTTGGTTTCCCTTGAAGATCAGAGGCTGGTCACGTGAGATTCAAGCTGAGTTGAATGCTCGCAGAAGTATTGCGAGCCTAACTCTGGAGCAGTATTTCCCTTCCGCCAGAGCAACCAGGCTCACCCACCTGCTGTGTTGGCTTGTTGTTTAGTACAGACACAAAACCAGGAAGATTGATATCATTGTCTACAGTTAGTCAAGGGCCCCAGTACAGTGAGCCAAGGGTAGTCTCCGATACTAGTTCAGGAGCTTGGACACATTCAGTCAGTTGCACCTGGCTGTTTAGGTCAGGATAATTTCCCTGTTATGGGGAGTATTTGAATATTGAGGAGTTGACTACCCCTCTTGGACCTTATGCCTAATTGTGGAGATTCCTTCTGGAATAAGAGACCGACTAAGAATGTATGAATGGTAGTGAAGTGATTGCCACAGCTGATAGTGTTGGTACAGTTAGGGGAAAGATGGCAAGGAGTCCTGAGCAAGTGAATAGACAGCACATGCACCAGGGAGGGAAAAGGGCAGAGAAGAGGTTGGGAGAACATGAGAAGGTGCTGCATTCACTGGTGACAGTGGGAGGTTAGGGAGCGCGTGAGAAGATGCTGCATTCACTGGGGCAAGAGTGGGAGGTTACGGAGAATGTGACAAGATGCTGCATTCTGTTGTGAGAGTAGGAGGTTACGGAGAATGTGAGAAGATGCTGCATTCTGTCGAGAGAGTGGGAGAACATGAGTCCTAGTGGGAGGTTAGAGCAGCACAAGAGAGAGCGAATGCGAGATCACAGATTGCAGATACTGGCTCTTACACTGGTGGAGTGGTGAAGGTCACTGCCATCCTTCCTACACTGTCGGGTGGTCATTGAGAAGACAAGATCTTCAGCAATTCAGGGGTCAACCTCAGGCACACCTCAGCACAATGGTTGAGTTGTTAGGACTGCTGCCTCACAGTGCCAGGGTCTCAGCTTCAAATCCAGCCGTGGGCAACTGTGTGTGTGGAGTTTGTACGTTCGACCTGTGTCCTTGTGGGTTTCTGCTGGGTGCTCCGGTTTCCTCCCAAAGTCCAGAGATGTGCAGATTTTGTTGATTGGCCAGTGTTCAAGGATGCTTAAGTTAAATGTATTAGCTATTGAAAATGCACAGCTGTCGGGATAGGATGAGGGGATGTATCTGGCAGAGATGCTATTTGTGAGTTGGTGTGGACTATTTGGACTGAATGTCCTGTTTCCACGCTGTAGGGCTCTGGAAAGCCGACAGTGTCTGGAGTCATGACCCCCTGACAGGCCGGAAGGAAGATAATTTCTCTCTTCTGCACCACGTCATCCACAAGAACCTCAGGTGTTTGTCCAAACAGTGAGTCCCAAATTTTACCGTGTCTGCCATGTATCGGGCCATTTCAGATTAACAATCCAAGAGTGGAATGGCATTTTCAAGGTGACACCGACAAAAGGAAGCTGATCCATTGTGGGCTATCCAGCTGTTTGGGAGTTGTTAAGGGGAATAATGAAAGGAAAACATCACCAGGTTAGTGTCAGAGGAGAGGAGGACCTAATAAAACCGGTTTGGGATGCTAATAGGAGAAAATTCATTACATCTTGCAGGAGGAAAGCCCCCTTAAAACTCACTAAAATGGGTGGTGACAAAATCACAATATAGGTATAAAAGGGTCCTTCTCAAGATGGGAGCCAATGACTCGTGTTGTTCCAAAAGGGTCAGTGCTGGGACCACAACGTTTCACCGTATACATTAATGGTGTGGATGAAGAAACTCCAGGCACTCTGGTTAAGTTTGCAGATTTGGCACAGTGGTTAGCACTGCTGCCTCACAGCAACCAGAGACCTGGGTTCAATTCCCGCCTCAGGCGACTGACTGTGTGGAGTTTGCACGTTCTCCCCGTGTCTGCGTGGGTTTCCTCCGGGTGCTCCGGTTTCCTCCCACAGTTCAAAGATGTGCAGGTCAGGTGAATTGGCCATGCTAAATTGCCCATAGTGTTAGGTAAGGGGTAAATGTAGGGGTATGGGTGGGTTGCGCTTTGGCGGGGCAGTGTGGACTTGTTGGGCCAAAGGGCCTGTTTCCACACTGTAAGTAATCTAAGTAATCTAATCTAAAGATAGGCAGAGGGACAATTAGTACTGAGAAGGCAGGGAGGCTGCAGAAAGATTTAGACATTTCAGGAGAGTGAGTTAAGAATTTACAGATGGAATGCGCTGTGGGAATGTGCGAGGTCATGCACTTTGAGCGGGAGAATGGAGGCATGGGCTAGTTTCTAAATGGAGAGAAAATGCAGAAATATGAAGTGCAAACGGACTTGGTGAACTTGCAGGTCAAGACGATAGTTAAGAGGACAAATATAATGTTTTAATTCACCGTGAGGGGACTAGAATATCAAAGCAGTGATGTACTTCAGAGGCTTTATAAAGCTCTGCTCAGAACACATTTCTAATACTGTGCGCATTTTTGGCTGCATATGTTAGGAAGGATGCACTGGCCCTGAACCAATTCCAGAGGTAGTTCACATGAATGGTCCCAGGGATGAAAGGTTTAACATATGAGGAATGTTTGGGGCCTCTGGAACTATATGTTTTGGAGTTTAGAAGGATGGAAATGGAGAGATCTAAATGAAACTTATAGAATACTGAATGGCCAGTACAGAGTGGATTTTTGGAATATGTTTCCATTGACAGGAGAGACCAGGAAATGACTGCAAAGTCTTAGAGTAAAAGGAAGACCCTTTAGAACAGAGATAAAGAGAACACTCTTTAGCCAGGGAGCAGTGAGTCTGTGGAATTCTTTGGCACAGAATGTTGTGGAGGCCAAGCCATTGAATATATTTAAAACTGAGCTAGTTAAATTCTTGGTTATCAAGAGAATCGAAGGATATGGGAAGAAAGCGGGAGAATGGAGTTAAGAAAGCTGATCAGCCACAATTGAATGGCAGATCAGACGTGATGGGTCCAATGGCCTAATTTCTGTTCCTGTATCTTGTGGTCCATTATGGTCTTTTGAATGGAGTGATTCGAGGAGATTACCGTGTTAGAGAGGGTTGGACTGCCTGGGAAATGTTATATTGATGGGGAGGGATGGAGTGACTGGGAACGTTGTAGTGTTGTGGAATGTTGGAGTGAATGGAGAAGATTACACATATTCGCAGAGTTGGAGTAACTGGAGGAGGTTAAAGTGATAGGGAGGGTTGGAGTGGCTACAGGAAATTACAGTGAGATGAGTGACTGGTGAAAGTATACAGTGATAGGGATGGTTGGACTAAATGTGGAAAGTTCCAGAAGTAGGGAGAGATGGAGTGACTGGGGAGATTAGAGCTACTGAAGGTTGGAGTGTCCAGGGGTGGTTACAATCATAGTGTGGGTTGGAGTGACTGGAGAAAGTTACAGAGGTAGCTTGGGCTGGAGTGAATGGAGTGTTGACCGAGTTAGGGAGAATGGAATTGACTGGAGGGATTTAGTGATGGGGCGATTGGAGTGATTGGAGGAGATTATAGTGTTTGGGAGGATTACAGTGTCTGGGAGATGGTAGAGAGACAATGAGGGTTGGAATGACTGTTAGAGGTTATGGAGATCGGAGTGAGTTGGAGTGACTGTGGGAGGTTTCAGAGATTGAGGGTTGGACTGAATGCAGGTGATTACAAAGACAGGGAGGGTTAGAGTGACTGGGGATGGTTACAGAGACTGGACATTAGGATTGACTAGACGTGATTACAAGCTTTCTGAGGTTTGAAGTGACTGGCAGTGTTTACATACGTAGTGTGGGTTGTAATGAATAAGGGGCCATCACAGAGTTAGGGAGTCTGTGAGTGTGTGAAGGATTTTAGTGATAGGGAGGATTGGAGTTACTGGAGGAGGTTAGAGTGTTTTGAAGGGTCTCAGTGACTGTAGGAATGTACAAAGATATGTAGCATTGGAGTGACTGGGAATGGTTCCAGAGATCATGGGGTTTGGAGTGACTGAAAGAAGTTACATCAATCAGAACATTTGGAGTGTCTCATGGAGGGTACAGAGATAGGGAGAGTGCACCAGTAACTGTACGAGTTTGCAATGTTGGGAAGATGGATTGACTCGGGGAGGTAACAGAGACAGAGAGGGCTGGAGTGATTGGAGGAGGTTACAGAGAAATGGAGATTTGGAGTCACTGGGGGAGTATATAGTGATAGGGAGGGTTGGATTGACTGGAGAGTCCACTGAGACAGGGAGGATTGGAGTGATTGGGAGATGTTACTCCAATGGGAAAAATTGGAGGGACTGGAGACTCCATGGACACAGGGAGGATTGGAGTGATTGGGAGATGTTACACAATGGGATGGGTTTGAGGGACTGGAGAATCCACAGAGACAGGGAGGATTGGAATGATTGGGCGATGCCACAGCAATGGGAAGTGTTGGAGGTACTGGAGAAGGTTACTGTGATGTGTGCTAATGGAATAGAAGAATACAGCGCAGTACAGGCCCTTCGGCCCTCGACAGAGTGAGTTTACAGTGAGAGGGAGGGTAGAAGATACTAGGGGAACGTACAGAGACAGGTAGGATTGGTGTGATGGTTGATAGAACAGAATTAGGGAGGGTTGGGGTAGCTGAGAGGTTACAGTGATAGGGAGGTTTGGAATGATGGGTGACTTTACGCAGATTGGGAAAGTGGAGTGACTACAGGATTTTAAAATACCTGAAGATTTGTGGAGTTAAGGAGAGGTTACATAGATAGGAAGGGTAGGAGTTACTGGGGGAGGCTACTGTGATTGGGTGGTTTGGAATGATGGGTAACTTTACACACAGAGGGAATGTTTGCGTGACGGGGAGGTTGGAGTAATAGTGAGGGTTGGAGTAACTTGGGAGGTTACAGAGGTAGTGTGGGTTGGATTTACTGGAGCAGGTCACAGAGACAGGGAGTATTAGAATGATTGGGAGTCATTGGAGTGATTGGGAGTGTTCCAGCAGAGGGTAAACTCCTCTGCTAATTTAAACCAACAACACAGAAAAGATTCACCCTGTGCAGTAATCTGTTAAAATTGGAGATGCAAAGAACTATCCTAGAACACTATTTAAAGTAAAAAAAAAACAACTTTATTCTTTAAGTGTAACCAAGAATATTAGCTAACAACGATTTAAGACTCCTTTTTCTTAAACCTATCATTTACCTCTCATTCTACAATACTAGTCTAATAAAACATTCCGATTACAAATTCCGAAAAAATAAATCATGTTTCAAAACCGGCTTTGCCGAGATTCCTTTGTAGATTCTCTCCAGTTTGGTTGTGATGTTCTGCTGTGCAGACTTCTTCCACAGACAGGTACCTCTCACAGAGGTCTTCAACTCACAGTCTCCACCTTTTGGGCTTTTAGCTGTTGTCTCTCAACTGTTTAAAAATGTCTGGTTTAATACTCCAAAACATTGGATCAATTCATTGGTTTTAATATTATCAAAATGCTAAATTCAAATTTGATTGAATTTGATTGGAGCATAGTTTAAACTGATTGGTTGAATTTGAATTTCTTTTTGTCTCATGGCAACCCATCTACTCTATTTGTGTCAATGATATGTTACCTTCTTCTCTTGTTCAGAACACTTTGTGCGATGTCAGGCAGTTTTGCGAGCTTTTCAACTCTCTTCAAGGTAGAGTATCTCTACACCTTCACAACACCTCTTCCCGTAAGAAAAAAAAAGAGATATCAGAATGAAAAGATGGCAAATTTTTTCTTTCTCTACTACTTAACTACAATACCATTACCTATGGATGACTTTAATCAAAGTTCATATTAACAACTTTCCACATAAGTACAACACAGAATAAATATTAATCTTATGGATACATTTCAGTTAAATTCACGATAAAGCATCTGCGATTACATTCTTACAAACTGCAACATGTACGATATGTAAATTAAAAGTCTATAACATAAGATGCCAATGAAGGTTGCAAGGTCTGAAGGAGATTACATAATAAGAAGCTTGTTTGGAACTGGACAACATTACAGAGGTGAAGAACGTCAGTCTAAGGGAAATAGAGACCGAGAGCTCTGAGGACTGATGGATATTGAAGGGTTCAGAGAGCTGCAGTCAAGTGTCGGATGAAGTGGCTTTGAGATAGGGAGGAGTGCAGATGCTGGAAAGGCAGACTCGATAAAGGCTGGAGCTGGAAAAAGCACAATCGGTCAACCAGCATCAGAGGATCTGGGGAGACGAATTTTCAGGTTGGAATCTTTCTTCAGGGCTCATCTTCAGGAGCCCCCTGCTCCTCTGATGCTGCTTGACCTGCTGAGATTTTTTTTCCAACCGAGGGAAGAAGCAGATTGGAACACTTTGCCAGGTTGATAATAAGGGTTCTCCTCGTAGGAAGAGCTGTCGAAGGAGTAGGAAGCATTGTTAGAGTTTAATAAAATGTTACAACTTCGGGGAGTGAGTGGGGGCACCTTGGGGACAATTCATATCACAGTGAAGGAGTTGGTGGATGTATTATAATGTATGAAGGTGGATAAATCTCCTGGTATTGATCAGATTTATTCAAGGACACTAGAAGACGCTAGAGAAGAAATTGCGGGGGTCCTGGCTGATAATTGTGCATCATTGTTAGCCACCAGTGAGCTCCCAGCAGATTGGAGTGGCATGAGTGTTGTCCCATTCTTCAAGAAGGACTGTAAAGACAAAGCCTAGGAATGATAAAGCAGTAAGTTTAACCTCTTGGTGGGTAGTTACTTGTGAACATTGTGAGAGATAAGATATCCATGCATTTGGAAAGACAGGGTTTGGTTCGGAGTACTCAGCATGGCTTTGTGAGTGGGATATCATGCCTCACAAATTTGTTAGAGTACTTGATGAAGCAACTGGGAAGGTTGACGAGGGCAGGGCAGTGGATGTAGTATATATGGATTTCAGTAAAACATTTGATAAGATTCCTGCTCAAGGAGCGAGATCGCGTGGATTCCAGGGGGAGCTGTCAAATTGGATACAAAATTGGCTCAATGGTAGGAAGCAGAGGGTAATAGTGGACAGATATTTGTTGGACTTGGGACATGTGAAGAGTGCAATGGCTCAGGGATTGGTGCTGGGCCCATTACTGTTAGTTTTTGATCTCAATGATTTGGATGAGAATGTACACGGCATCATTAGTAAGTTTGCAGATGACACTAAAATAGATGATATCATGGACAGTGAGGAAGTTTATCAGAAATTGCAAAAGGATCTTGATCAGCTGGAGAAGTGGGTTTGGAAGTGGCAAATGGAGTTCAATACAGATAAGTGTGAGGTCTTGCAGCTTGAAAAGTCAAATCAAGGTGGGAGTTACATGGTGAATGGTAGTTGTTTACAAGGTTAGTGGAACAAAGACATCCTGGAGTTCAGGTTCACAGTTCTATGAAAGTGGAGTCACATGAAAACAGCGCAGTGAAGAGGGCTTTGGGCACACTGGCCTTCAACAGTCAGGGCATTGAGTATAGAAGTTCTGAAGTTATGTTGCAGTTATACAGGACATTGGTGAGGCAACACTTGGAGTATTGTGTTCAGTTTTATTACCTTGTCATAGGAGGGATGCTATTAAACTGAAAAACATCCAAAAGAAATTTGCAAGGAATGTTACCTGGTCTCAATGGTCTGCGTTATAGGGAGAGGTTGGACACGCTAGTACATTTTTCCAAAGAGCATAGGAGACTGAGGAGGGAACTCATTGAGATGTATACAATGATGAGAGTTATGGATAGGGTGAATGTACTCAGTCTTTTTCCGAGGGTTGGGGAATCGAGGATTGAGGCCATCAGTTTAAGGTTAGAGTGGACAGAATAAAATGGAACCTGAGGGGCAACATTCTTACACAGAGGGTTGTATGCATATGGAATGAGCTGCCAGTGGAAATGGTTGAGACGGTTAACTTAACAACATTTAAAAGGCATTTGGATAATTACATGGATAGGAAAGGATTCTAAGGATATGGGCAAAGTGCTGGGAAATGGGGTGAGTGGGGATGGACAGTTTTATCAGCATGACCAGTTTGGGCCAAAGGGCTTGTCTCTGTGCTGTAGGATTCAATGACACTACAGTATGGGCTTGTTTAGGCGCTGAAAGTTATGGTAGAGATACGGAATGTGTTAAGGGAATGAATTATGTCACAAAGCTATGCAAATGGCTGTGGCTGGGGAAGGTTATAGACATCGGGAATGTAACATGTGGTACAGTTGACTAAAAGATGTAGATGGGGTCAATGGCATAGGGAGGAAGAGAATACATAATAGGATCTGAAAACAGGTTATCAAGATGGGAAGAGTCAAGGTGTGAGCATAGTACTGGAGATCAACAAACCTGTTGGGGATTGAGAAGTTTAGATATTGAGAGGAGTTGCAGGAACAAGAAGATGTTCAGGGATTTAGCTGATTACAAAAACATTGCAGGTACAAATATTTTGTATGGACTGGAAGCTAATAGGTTCCGGTCCTGGTGGTTGAGAAAGAAAATGCCAATATGTACACTCAGAATTGACATGCTCAGAGTGAATAAAGAGTTACAAAATACAACCATTCACCATTGACCATGCCTTCAGTAAGGTCTTTGATAAGGTGAGTTCAAGAAAGCATTTGATAAGGTAACTTCAGGAAGGCATTTGATAAGGTTCCCCATGGTCGGCTAATGAAAAAAATGAAGTAACATGGGGTCCAGAGTGTACTAGCTAAATGGATAAAGAACTGACTGAGCAACAGGAGACAGAGAGTAATAGTTGAAGAAGGTTTCTCAAAATGGAGACCTGTGACTCGTGGTGTTCTGCAGTGATCCGTGTTGGGACCACTGCTGTTTGTGATACACATAAATGATCTGGAGGAAGGTAGAGGTGGTCTGATGAGTAAGTTTGCAGATGACACAAAGATTGGTGGAGTAGCAGATAGTGAAGTGGAGTGTCAGAGAATGCAGCAGAATATAGATAGACTGGGGAGTTGGGCAGAGAATTGGCAGGTGGAGTTCAATCCGGGCATTTTGGTGTTCAGGTCCATTACTCCCCCAAGGTGGGAAAGCAGGTTGGTAGAGTGGTCAAGAAGGATGTGGCTTGCTTTCCTTCATCAGACAGGATATTGAATATAAGTGTTGGCAGGTCATATTACAGTTGTATAAGACTTTGTTTTGGCTGCTTCTAGAATACTGCGTACAGTTCTGGTTTCCACATTACCAAAAGGATGTGGATGCTTTGGAGAGGGTGCAGAGGAAGTTCACCAGGATGTTGCCTGATATGGAGGGAACTAGCTATGAAGAGAGATTGAGTAGATTAGGATCATTTCCATTAGAAAGATGGAGGTTGAGGGGGGGGACCTGATTGAGGTCTACAAAATCATGACACTTATAGAGAGGATGGATAGCAAGAAGCCTTTTCCCAGAATGAGGAACTCAATTACGAGGGGTCACGAGTTCAAGGTGAGAGGGAAAAAGTTTAGGGGAGATATGGGTGGAAAGGTCTTTATTCAGAGGGTGTGGGTGCCTGGAAGGTGCTGCCAGCAGAGGTGGTAGTGATGGGCACGATACGGAGATTTTAAGATGTATCTAGAGAGACACGTGAATTGGCAGGGAGCAGAGGGAGACATATCCTTAGAAAATAGGTTTAGATAGAGGATTGGATCAGGACAGTCTAGGAGGGCCGAAGGGCCTGTTCCTGTGCTGCAATGCTCCTTTCTCTTTGCTTTTCCTTTGTATCAGCAGATGAAACATTGCCTGCACACGTCGTGCAGTGTTTGAAGATTCAAAACTCCACAGAATCAAAAGCTTCTGTCCACACAGAACTGGCACCTTCCAATCCATTTGATTAAAATCAAATTCCCAACTGACCATTTGAAGCCCACAGGATAAAAATAAGCTCGCCACAGCTCATTGACCATTTGTACTGCACAGTTCCAAACCAGCATTTCACAGAGAAATACCTATTTACAGTTAACCCACAAAAGGAGAGATCATTCCCTGGCCACCACCCCTCACACACATAACTGACCATTCACAATCCAAGGGTAAAACTCAAGTGCCTTGGGAGAAATGACCGTGCACAATCCGCAGAATAAAAAATCAGATCCACACGCTGATCTGACCTTTCAGAATCCCCAAGCTGAGATTCATATTCTCAGACAGACATGACCACAATCTGTAGAATAAAAAACAAACTCCCCACAAAAAGTCCATTCAAAAATGTCAGGATTCACCTGCTCCACATGCATATCTACCCCTTGCCAAGCCACAGGAAAAATAAACTCCCACACATTGGGAGTGCCGATGTGAACATTCTCAGGTCATGGATTAAGGACAGCATGATGCATCGAACTGCCTATTAGCATTCCATAGGAGAGATAAAAACCTCCCATTCGCTAAAAAAGCAGGTCATCCCCAATCCACACCACGGGTTATAAATCACCTTGCCCCAAGTGCACAGGTTGAGAATATCCTCCGACACAGGTGGCCAAATACTGTCCTTGGAAAAAGAAACAGTAACTCAAACAGTACTGAACCCACACAGTAATATGAATGAGGCAATATTCAAAAGCTGTAACCATCAGCATCTGGTTAATAATTAATTGTTTAATCAACCAGTCATGCCAACATTAATTATATTCATTATATTCATTATATTCATTTGAAGGTGTGTTCAAACTTCTTAAAAAGAGTTGTGTTCACTGTTTCCAAACTGCTCTCCCCCGAAAGGTCAGTCACCTGGACCGGCGATTAGCCAATACCCTGGCAAGTTGAATATCCCCTCTCTCAACCGCATCTCTGTAATGACCAGAACATCATAGCCCCACGTACTAATCCAGGTTGTATTTCCATCTGTTTTACCTATAAGACCTCTTGCATTGAAATAAACTGACTTCAATCCATCAGTAGCATCGTGTTAATTTACCTGTCTCTGCGTGTCCTTCCTTTTGGATTAAGTGATAATTAGCACATCGCTACTTGTCGAAGCTTTTTTTCTTCAGATATGATATTGCTTTCTCTTAGCTGCATTATATTTAGGAACGTTTAAGTTCAAGAGAATTATGAACGTGACAAGTCATACATGTGTGTGTCTCAATATGTATATTTCTGAATTTCTCTGTCGGTTTGCAATTGACATTGTAAATTTAGATCAAAATATATAAATTCCATTTTCATAGTATTTGTGATAATGAAAGAATGATTTTTTTTGATTATTGGTACATGCTATGCATTTAATCATACATCAACACTTTGCACCACGGCACTTAGGAATGGACGATAAATATTGGCTCAACCAGCAACACCTGCCTTTCTTCAGATGTTACTTTTTTGAAATGAAAAGAATGATTGTTCGTTTGGCCACAATTATAAGAGGGTCCTGTCTATGTCGCTCTCTTCCCTTCAGAATGTTTTGAAAATGGGCAAGTGGGAGCAGGGTCCAATGCTGAATGATCAGCCATGATCTGTTGAGAGGCTAAGAAGGATAGCATGTTGGAATGGCCTAATTCTGCTAATCTTTCTCTGCTGATGTTTCTTTTAATTAATCATTACCAACTACTTTTATCCTGCTGGTTTCCACATTACTAATACTCGAAACATCAATTACTTCTTTAAAGTGTAAAACATTGCATGACTTGAAGGGATTTCATCCGAATCCGCTTTGGGTTCTCTATGCTCAAGAGAGTCAGCAGAGTGAATCGTAACTCTCTAATTAACTGGGAACTTGCAGCTTAAAAATAAGTTTAATGAAGCTCTTTTATGCATTGACGACTGGCATGAAAATCTTATTAAATGTTGGGTGTGTCAGTATGGTACATTATACCGTAGTGTCCACGGATGAGGAGGTTTTTGTGTGTTAGCCATGATAAATTACACCAATGTATGCATGGATGTGTAGGGGGTTGGGTTGGTTGTCCATGCTAAATTACAGCATAGTGTCCACGGATGTGTAGGAGGGGTGTGTTAGCCATACTAAATTACTCCATAGTGTCCACGAATGTGTAGTTTGGGTGTGTTAGCCATGCCAAATTTCACCATAGTGTCCATGGATGTGTAGGAGGGGTGTGTTAGCCATGCCAAATTTCACCATAGTGTCCATGGATGTGTAGGTTGGGTGAGGTGGTATGGAAAATGAAGAACATGAAAGCATGGGAAGGGTTAAAGCATGAAGACCACTGGCAATCTGTGGTCTGTGGAAGGCAGGATGGGCTAAGAACAGTGGAATGTTCTTACACCAATTAGCAGAGTAAGGTTAAGGCTGAAAGGTCACTACGGCAAGATGAGATAACAGTTAGTAGAGGTAGCTTTCCCATTAAGTGTTATTGTGATAGGATTGGGATCATAAATATTTGGGACATTACATTAAAATATCTAATTAATAGTTAGTAGAGTCAGCTTGAGACAGGAGACTATTATAATAGCTGGAATAGCTAAATACCTGTCATGGCAGGTTAGTCTGGAATGGAAGATCACTGTAGTAGAAGTGATAATAAATGTCTAATCATGGCATTAGGAAAGTATTTAGTAGGGTCTGGAATGAAAGACCATTGTTGCAAATAGTTAGGAATAAATATCTAACCGTGATATAAGAATAATTTAAGTAGAATGTACAACTAAAGAAATAATGGGAACTAACATCACTGGCTTATTGTGTAGCTAGAGTGAGGTACTTTGGTTAATATAGTTGGACATGCTGATAAGGTAACAGGAACATGATAAAAAAAGATATAAAATCCACGGACCCTGAGATTTGTGGCCATTTGAGAATCTGCTTTCGAAGTGTCATGATCTTTTTGTTTGCAAATAAAAACCTACTTCTTGAAGAACTGTCTGCGTCTCTTGGTGATTCTCAATATTTTCTCCACGAAATTAGCCATCGGAAATATTGGGTGGGGTACTAGTCCAGATGGGATCCTCTTCCAAGAGCCGGTGTGGAATCGCACGGCTGTATGACCTGTCTCAACACTGTATGGATTCTATGAAGTTCAGGGTTTGCTCCCTCTCTACTTGTAACACCTATGCATTGATCACAAAAATTCTCTTGAACTCATTTAACAAATTCTTCATCATGCAAATCTTTAAATATGGCAGTCATAGTCAGTATTTGGAAAATTAAACTCCCTTACTTTTAGAACCTTACTATTCTTACTGATGTTGAGATCTCAATCTGCTTACTACTCAAATTGTTTCTCATTATTGTGTGTGTGTGTGTGTGTGTGTGTGTGTGTGTGTGTGTGTTGGAGGGTGGGGGGAGGGGCTGCTGTACAACCCCGTGAAGGTCACCATCTCTCTCTTATTTCGCATTTTAACCCATATGTGTTCACTAAATGGTCTCTCAGAAATATGTGCTGTAATTACAGGAGTGATGTTTTCCCAAATTAAAAGTCCCTCCTTCTCCTCTCTTGCCTCTCTTCCTATCCTTCGCATAACATCTAAAACCCAGAACATTGAGCTGTTATTCTTGTCCTCCCCTCAGCCAGGTTTATGTCATAACTACAATAGTACCATGTAAAGATATATGCCGTGAGTTCATCGCTCATATCTGTAAGACCTCTTGCATTGAAAGAAATTTATTTTAATTCTTCAGTTATTTTGATCCCTGACTTTCTCCTGTATTGTTTTTTTCTAATTAACTTATTCTTTTCTGCTTCTGAATCGTCCTCACCCTTCTTTCTATTTTCACTCTTATTTAAGAAGTTCCCACTCCCATCTCTAAACGTGTACAGGCTCTAAAAATAGAGCCAAACAGGCTAACGGTCTCTTTCCAATTCAGGTCTTTTCTGTCCCAGAAGAGATCCCAATGATCCATGAAACGGAATCGCTGCAGCCTGCACCACCTCTTCAACCACTGATTTATCTGTCCTAGCCTTCCCTTCCTTCCCTCATTAGAACTTGGCATCGGAAGGAAACCACAAAGTATTACTTGAGATGTTCTGTATTTTAACCTGCTCCCTAACCTTTTATACTCACTCTGCAAAGCTTTAACCCATTCCCTGACTCTGTCATTCCTATTGATTTGTACAATAACTTCCAGCTTCTCACTCTCCCCTTTGACAATATGCTTCACACATTTTGAGAAGCCCTTTACCCTGGCCCCAGAAAAGCAACATACTCTCTAGATTCACCCTCTCTGCTGCTGAATCTCCTGTCTGAGCCCCTGACAGCAGAAGCCCTGTTAACAATTATTCTTTGAAATCTTGACAAACCAGTTAAACATCAGATTCATTCTTAGTGCCCAAGATCTGACTACTATTTCTATTTTCCTCTGAGAGACTATCTCTTTTCACAGCATCCGAAACAGAAAGGAATAGCCATAAGAGACTTCTGAGCTCCCCTCTGACATTTCCTGACAGTCAATCATCTATCTGATTGGTCCTGCTGAGTAATCACTTATCGAAATCTACTCGGCATCACACTCAGTGTCTCCTGTATGTCTCCAATGACATTAAGTCTGAAATGAAGACATTCTCAATAGCATCTTATATCTAAAAAAAAACTGCCTTTCCTTACCCACCCACTTAATATGGAGTATGCATAAAATAGTAAGGGAAAGCAATTTAAATATTAAAAAGAGAGCAAAGGCTTAACAGCTCAGAGGTTAGCTCTGCTGACACAGAGCCAGGGACCCGGCTTCTATTCCAGCTTCGGGCGGCTGTCTGTGTGGAGTTTGCACATTCTCCCCGTGTCTGCGTGAGTTTCCTCTGGGTGCTTCACGCTGGGTGTAATAATGATAATTCAAAAACATAATGCTCCTGTGAGAATGAAAGGCAAGCTTGCTAAGGTAGGGAAACAAGGAGGAATACTGTTATTGAAGCTCTTGTCAAGAATAAAAAGGAATCAAGTATCAGAAAGAGACAATTAGGATCAACTGAATCTCTTGCCAAGTTTAAAGAATGTAGCAGCACTCTTCAGAAGGAAACTAGGAAGGCAAACACAGGATGAGACATTTTTGCCAGATAAGGTTAAAGACTATCCAAAACAGATGCTACAAATAAAGAACAAGAGAGCAATTTGAGAGAGAGTCGGCCCATCTGAGAATCAATGCGGTTGTCTTTGTGTTGAAGATGAAGAGATGGGAGAGACATTAAATGAATATTTTAAATCAGCTGTGACTGTTGAGAAATAAATGGGTATTAGACATCTCAGGGAAATAAATATTGTTGTTGGGAGTGTGATGCTGGAAAAGCACAGCAGGTCAGGCGTCCAAGGAGCAGAAGACTCGACATTTCAGGCAGAAACCCTTCATCAGGAAAGAGGCTTGTGGGCCGTTGGTGGAGGGTGGGGGGTAGGGGGGGTGGGGGTGTGTGGCTGAGACATAAATAGGAGGGAAGTAGGGCTGGGGGAAGGTAGCTGGGAATGTGATAGATAGGTGAAGTTA
Source organism: Chiloscyllium punctatum (assembly GCF_047496795.1). Taxonomy (NCBI): domain Eukaryota; kingdom Metazoa; phylum Chordata; class Chondrichthyes; order Orectolobiformes; family Hemiscylliidae; genus Chiloscyllium; species Chiloscyllium punctatum. The sequence continues at coordinate 40,298,555 of NC_092784.1, forward strand.
GGGGATAAGGTGATTGGTCAGAGAGGAGAGTGGAGTAGATAGATGGGAAGGAAGACGGACAGATGGGGCAGTTCAAGAGGATAGTGCCGAGCTGGAGGCTTGGGAATAGGATAAAGTGAGGGGAGGGGAAATGAGGAAACTGGTGGAATCAGCATTGATCCGTGTGGTTGCAGGGTCCTAAGACAGAAGATGAGGCTTCACACATTTGAGCCACAGGAAGATGCTGAATAAGCTGGGGCCGTTCTCCCTGGAGCATCGGAGGCTGAGCGGTGACCCTATAGATTTTTATGAAATCATAAGATGCATGGAGAGAGTAAATAGCTAAGGTGTTTTCCTTGGGTGTGGGAGTCCAGAACTAGAGGGCATAGGTTTAGGCGGGAAAAATATAAAAGGGACCCGGGGCAACTTTTTCACACAGTGGGTGGTGCGTGTCTGGAATGAGCTGCCAGACGAAGTGGTAGAGGTTGGTATAATTACAGCATTTAAAAGGCATCTGGATGGATATATGAATAGGAAGGATTTGGAGGGATATGGGCCAAGTGAGGGTAAATGGGACTAGGTTAGGTTGGGATATCTGGTCGGCATGGACGAGTTGGACCGAAGGATCTGTTTCCGTGCTGTATATCTTTATGACTCTATAATTCTGTGACTGAATTCTATGAAATCTGTAATTTCTTTGACTATCACACCAGCTAGTAATATTACACCACAGTAGAATATCTAACACTTGCACAGAGGTTTTACAGAACAAGATTTACACCCGTCCAGGAAACCAAATAAGTCAATGGATGACTTTGAAACATTTCGAATAGACGAGTGAGAATGTATAACCGAGAATTTGGAGGACAACATGCCTGTGTATGTCACTCTGGTGAGTGGATGGTCAGAAAATGGGATTTGCTGATAAAAGAAATCAGGAGGGTGGAAGAACTTTGAACAAAGTTAATGTATGGAATTTGTAATCTGGTGTCAGGCTGATGTGGCGCTGGAATACAAGGTAACAATGGAATTAATGATTGATTCAGCAATTATGAGCTAAGGCAGGGATGGGTTTAAGAGCTGTGTTCCAGATGGAAACAATAAATCTTGATGATGAATCAAGTATCTTCCTGCATTGATCTCAGGCTCTAGTATCAAGCCACAAGCAAACAGGGTTCATCCAGAGTCAGTTCCTGCTGAGCTTGATGGAGTCACTGAGATCCACAAAGCATTTTCATGGAAGCACTGACTCATCTCCCACATTCGACCTGATTCCCGAGCTTCGGATCCCATCTGGCACCGAGCCCCCTGATTGGGCCATGGATTCCCCATCAACACAGCAGCTGATTGGTGGAAATAATCAAATAAAGAAAGAGAGGGATATCAGCATCAGGCCGGGGGGGAGAACTGAATTGGAACAGACAACGTATTGCTGGAAATACATTTGTAATCCAAAGATACAGTTTTATTACAGTACGTTATTTATACTTTATAATAGAAACCTTGTTTTTAACATTTGTCCCAATGTGTGGATCAGAGAATTCCATGAGGAAGAGTGGAGAGGATCCTGTCATTCTTTTTCCCACATTGACCTGCAATCAAACATGATCCTTCCCTCCATGTCCTTTTTTAACAATCCGACTCACTCACTGGGAAGGGATTGCTTGGGTTGAACGCTTTTTTGGTGCATGTCTAATTACTCTTCCAGTTATGTTTTTGTTGTTCAGCTCATAGCTAACAACACTTTACGCTGGCTTTACTCCTGCAGTCTCTTTCATTCTGATCCTCGGATGGATGCATTCCTCACCCATTAGAAAAGCAGTGTTATCATGTTGCTCCTCCTCCTTCTCCTTTCAGTCCCTTCCTCACATGGACTCCTCGTTCCATTCTCTGCTGCATCTCCTGTTGCCTCTCAGTTTCTTGGATTTATTCATCCATTGAGTTACTTTTATAATGGGATATTTTGCTGCATTCTTTAACTGGTCACTGAACTTTTTCTGTGTTACCACATAAATAACTGCATTTGTGCAGCAGCTTAGATTCCGCAGCATATACCCGACTTGTTTAAAGAGATCAGCAGCAGCGGAATCCAAGGAATAACCAGCTTGAAAGAAATATAAAATATACCCCAACCAGAGAAGGATGAAGCTGGCGAGTATAGCAAAGAGTAAAGTCACAGAATTCTGTCTGCTGTCTACCTGGGAGTCATTCTCTGTTTTTCTCTGACCCCTCAGTCTCTTACGCATCTGAATGGCCTCAATGATATATCTGACAGTCAGACGTTCAGAAAGAGAATACAAGTAAATGGAAGAAATGGTGTTAAAAATTTTTCAAAATGCTTAAAACTTATCCAGCGACTATCATTATAATAGCCATAGCTGTTATAACAGTACCATGAAACATTGTGGTTAGCACTGCTGCCTCACAGCGCCAGAGACCCGGGTTCAATTCCCACCTCAGGCGACTCTCTGTGTGGAGTTTGCACATTCTCCCCATGTCTGCGTGGGTTTCCTCCGGGTGCTCTGGTTTCCTCCCACAATCCAAAAATGTGCAGGTTAGGTGAATTGGCCATGCTAAATTGCCCGTAGTGTTAGGTGAAGGGGTAAATGTAGGAGTATGGGTTTGGGTGGTATACGCTTCAGCGGGTCGGTGTGGACTTGTTGGGCCGAAGGGCCTGTTTCCACACTGTAAGTAACCTAATCTAATCTAATCTTTCCAGGTTTAAATCGGAAATAGATAGGAATGTTCTTCACAGAAAACAAAATACAGATTGTTGCCAGAACCCTCGTTGCAGTTTTCTCTGTGCAATCCTGAGATTTCATCTGATGTAAACAAACAGCAACAAATCGATCAAAAGAAAAGGCGACAGTGACCCAGACAGAACAATCAATGGTCACGTGGTTCAGGGCATAGATAACACTACAGACAGGAGTGATGTCCAGGAAACACTGTAGATAATAATAGTAAGCAAACTGATCAAGTATGACATAAAATATAATGAAGAGTAGATCAGATGTTGCCATGGCCAACAGATAACAAGTGGTACATTTAGAAAGACCACAGTTACCCCGAGCCAAAAGTACAATCGTCACTAAACTCACTGTAAGAGAGAGAGGGAGAAAAAGAGATGTGATGTTACTGACCAAACATTCTCAGTGACTGCGCCCAGACTGTGAGTAATGGATTTTCACATACAGAAAATTGTAGTTCCATTTCATATGAAGTTTAAACAATCAGAACCAGAGCAACAAATCATCTATAAATGAATCATTTTCACTTGTAAATTACATAGAGAAGAGCATGAGGAGCAGATTATTCGCAGAAATGCTGTCATATATTCAGTGTATTTTTGGGTGTTCGACAGTGGTTGATATCACCTGCTTTGTAGGTTACTCTAATGGAATAGTTTTTCCCATAAGACATCAGCACAAAGACAACAACAATCAGTAAACAAAGTACTGGAGACACCTAACACAGACATTGGTCGCAAAATACATTCATACAATTTTGAAGCCTCCATAGTTGAGATTGCCTCCAGAAGTATACATCACCCACATGAGCTCCAGTATATTGGCATTCAATCGTTCCACATCGTGCCCTCCACCATGCGGATGTACCAATGGTCAGGCATTGAGTGTCTCCATCTGAGAATCCTGACAATCTGAACCATGGAAATATTCAGTAGTGAATCCAACCGCTATGTCCCAATTGGATCCTCATCACAATCAATATTTAATACAATCGAGGTGAAAGGACCTGTCTTCTGGCTTTGAGACCAGCAGGAGTTAGGAAACTCATTGGACCTGGCAAAATAAGCTGTGACACAGATTATCCACAGGGTGGGGGGGGGGGGGGGTGGGGGGAGCTGATGCTCTGAAAACCATTCACCTTGGATATTTCTCCTGGGTGACAAGGGAGAGCCATTCAGGACTGAGATGAGAAAGAATTTCTTCACTCAGAGAGTTGCGAACTTGTGGAATTCTCTGCCACAGAAAGCTGTTGGAGCAAGTTTGTTAGAGATATTCAAGATGGAGCAAGTCATGGCTCTTTCAGCGGAATGGATCAAGGGGTATGGAGAGGAAGTGGAAGGGGGAGACTGAGATTGCACGATCAGCCACGATTATATTAAGTGTTGGTGAAGGATCAAAAGGCCAAATGGACTACTCCTGCAACTTTTTTCTGGATGTTTCTATGTTTCCCTCCTTTAGACACCAGAGCAGGAGGACTGGAGTGGTGTAAGAAGGCAGCTCACCAGTACCTTCTCACAATCAACGAGGGACAGGCAGGAAGTGCTGAGCCCAGCCAGCCACACCCACATCTCAAAACTGAATAAATTAAAAACACACAGTTAGATTGGAACATCAGCGGCTATGGTACAAAAACCAAGCAACAAGTAACAGCATTTGGCCTCCCAACAGATCCAGAACGTCTGTCATTATCACATAAAGTGAAGAAAAATGCTCACCATTCTGGAAGTGGAAATTGTAAAATGCGTTAGTAACATACGAGTATATACAGATGTATACAGAGGATAAAGGACTTTGTGATGCAAATATGGAAATCTTATTTCCCGAATGAAAGAGATTACAATGGAATCTTTGGCATTAATATGGAATACTCATTCTGGGTTAGAGCACATTATGATAGGGGAGAATTGTATGGTCTGTTAAAATAGTATGTTAAATGTTCTGTATTCTTACTATGTCATGCTCTTCAACTCAATTATAAACCGTCAAAATATTGCAGGGACTAATGTTAGTTATTTGTTGAAATCGGCATTTTTATTCCTATTACTATTAGTATTTTGATTTTGATTTTTATACATTGCCTTAAATGGGTACGCAACGAACATGATCCACCGATTTCTCAGCAACAAACCCAAACAAGCAGACACAACATGTCCAGAAACCCGAGCCAGTCTCCCCTACATCAAAGGCATCTTGGAAGTGACTGCCAGACTACTCAGACCCCTTGCCATCATGGTAGCCCACAAACCCACCAACACACTAAAACAGCAGCTAATGAACTTGAAAGGCCCTATACAGACAACAAGCAAAACTAATGTCATTTACAAAATGCCATGCAAAAACTGTCACAAACACGACATTTGACAAACAGGCAGAAAACTAACCATCAGGATGCATGATCATCAACTTGCAACAAAAAGAGATGACTCTGTCTCACTAGTATACAGATGAGGACAGACACCACTTCCACTGGGATAACAGATCCATCCTAGGACAAGCCAAACAGGGGCACACACGAAAATTCTGAGAAACATGGAATTTCAACCATTATCAACAAATACTTTGACTAAGATCACATTTACCACCACTGAGAAAAAGAATAGGAAATGGCATCACCACAGGAAATGAGATCACCACAGGAATGATGTCAGCAATCCAAGGAAACTAGGCCATACCTCCAGTGCTTAATCTGGAGGCTCCCTGTTGAGGTTACCTGGTATGGTGATGAAATGTCTGAAGACAAACCTTCCAGCTCAGCGAACAAACCTACATCCCGAACCTCAACCTAAGCTACAAATCTTCTCAAAATTCGCTAACACCTATGGGTGCAACACACTAAAACTGGCCTGAAAATTGGAAACCAATGCCATCCGTTGGAGCGCCACTCACGAACAGTTGTACTTACTGCAGGAATGCCGAAGGAAACAGATACTACCTAAATGTCTTAAATACAAACCTCCCCATAACACCCCACTAGCCAAACTAATGGCCGAGCAAAACGTCAACAGAATACTTAGAGAAATGATTAATGATGCCCACAACAGACTCCGTAAATACAACTGGGAAATTTCACGCCAAACATTTTTACGCACCAATGTAACAGATCAATAACGGACAGAAACAGTACAACAAGCCATAGATATTAGACAGCGATAAACACAGAAAATGAAAAAAAAACTGGACCTGCAGAAAGACAATAGACAATCTTACACAAAATAACAATACAGACAACACCGAAGCATGGATGTAACACTTATCTGACTGACCCTTAACAGGCACTGAAAAATCTGTCTCAGTAAGAGGATTAAATTACAACTTCCAGGATGCAGACAAGAAAGATTTCTTAGCAGCATTAGAGACAACACTGAAAGCCATCCAACTCACAGAAGAAACCCAGCAAACCATCAGACGGACTGTTAAACCAGCATTAAGCAGGAAAAAGGAAGGAAACTCAACCAATACACAAGAAAGGAATGCGCTATAAAGACTAAAAAAAAGCTAAAAACATTGTTAGCCTACCTGCAGGCAAAGGACGCTTGACAGTAATTTTAAATCAATGGGACTACATTGAGAAAGCGAACGCACTATTTACAGATACCAACACTTACCAACAAGTGGAGATCGACCCAATCCCACCGAATCACAGCCCTACACAAAAAAACTTCAGAAGTCTGGAGAAATAAATAAGACCGCCTTCAAAAAACTGAAACCAGATAGATCCAACACACACACACTTCTATGAATTAGCCAAAATTCACAAACTGGGAGCATCCCTCAGACCCAGTCTCACTAACCTGGAACACCGACTTAGAGATTGGCCAAGGAGTACACCAAAGACTAACACACTTAATAGAAGACTTACGCCACTCCATCCACTCCACCCAAAAATTCCTGAAGAGTATCACAGACACCAAGATAGAAGAGGATAAAATAATGGTCTCCTTTGAAGTAACAGCCCTGTTCACATCCATCAACATCAACCTGGCTAAGGAAACACTGACTACACTATGAGAAGAATCAAAGACACTTACACTAAACACCACCAAGTTCGTCAGCAAGGACAGTATCGTCAAGCTAGTGGACCTATGCCTTACCGCCCACTTCATCTGCAACAACAAAACCTACAGACAAACCAATGGAACATCCATGGGATCTCTGATATCAGGGTTCTGAGCAGAGACACTCGAACAAACATCTCTGCCAACCATCCAACCCAACCTTTGGGTCCGCTACATGGATGACACCTTTGCCATCACTGAGCAAAACAAGTTAGAGGAAACGTTCAAGACCATCAATAATACCTTTACTGGCATAAAATTAACTAAAGAGGAGGAAAACAACAACAAACTGCCATTCCTAGATGTCACAGTAGAGCGACCAGCCAATGGGGAACTTCAAACCAGCGTCTACAGGAAAACAATGCATATTGACCAAATACTGAACTACAGAAACAATCATCCCGACACCCACAAATAAAGCTGCATTAGAATATTATCTGAACAAGCCACCACACACTACAGCACAGAGGAACTCTGCAGAGCAGAGAAAAATCATCAAAACAGTGTATTGAAAAAGAATGGGTACCCACTGAACACAGTCCGCTGATTTCTCAGCAACAAACCCAAACAAGCAGACAGAACACATCCAGAAACCCGAGCCACTCTCCTCACATCAAAGACATGTCGGAAATGACTTCCAGCTCAGCGAGCAAACCTACATCCATTGCCTTAAATCTGATCGATGCACGGCCCTTTTCAAAACCTCCTCCTCGCAAGGAGGATACACCTTACAAAGTGAAGAGCAGCAATCGCTGGGAAATTAACTGTGGAGAAATTATAAATTACAGATTCAAACATTATTCCTCTGAATCTAACTAGGGATAGATGAGAAATAGTGACAACACTTCCAACTCTCTAATCATCCTTATTAATGTACGGACAATAAATGAGTGTAACCATGTCCCACAACTTGCCCTGACCTTGCTGGAAGATTAATCAGCACCAGAAATATTATTTGTGTCAACATAATACATTGATCGGTCACTTTAGTGAATGAACATTTTTGCTCTGCCATTTTCACTTTATGAAAAATATCACATCTGTTTATCTCCATTGGGATATTCCACCTTGTAAACTTAGCACCAAACATATACAACCAGCTGTGAGGATTTTCCCACTTGCAATCCATTTTATATTTACAAACTACACTGAGAGCTCCATCAGTGGGTAGAACAGAAATAGGGCATGTAACATAAATCAAGCAACGCATGGTTCATATTGTTATGGTCCTAGTTCCCACTATGGTCAGATATTCCATTTCATTGAGTTCCCTACAAATGGTTAAGTTCTATTGTCAGGGACAGTCCTTCTTATGTCACAATACTGGGGGAAGTTGGTCCTCTGCAATTCGTAACCCACACTTTAATTTGAGAAATGCTCCCAGTATCACTTGGATTGGGGTTAGTTGTTCCCTTTTGGGTTGGAACCCACACTCAGTAAAATTCAAATCGAAAGACTCTCAGTGAATCACATTGTCACTGGAATCTGATGTTCACTTCAGGTTATTGCACTTGAAATAAAGTTCTACAGTGAAAGATATTCCCAGTAAAATTTGCAATTAGTATCACAGGTATTCTCCCGTCAGTGCTCCACACTTACTACAATGCTACATCTATAGATACCCACAGAAAAGCAGAGCACTGGGTCAGAAATTGCTATGGGAGCAGTTCCCCCTACTCAGTACAATTTTACAATGACCCATTCTCTCAGCAACATGAGGACACAGTTATCAGAGGGTCCAGCCTGTGGATTGGGATCCCCATTCCATACAATTCCACAATCAGGAATACTTCACTCAGACTGATTCCTGAAGATCTTAAAGTGAGAGTTTGTCAGTGACGAGGCCCTCAGTAATGTGCAACTTTGTCTCTTTCTCTGCACTGTGCCCAAAGGGTTTGCACTGAGGCCATGTTGCTTGAGTTTGGCTGACCACCGGCCCTGGCTGGTGTAGAAAGTGTTTAGAAAGACCACTCTCTCTGTGGGAGTTCAAAGCCTGCTATCGGTCAGATAGGTTTTGGAACAACCCACCTCTTAATGACACTTGATGTTCCCCATTCCTTGATGTCAAGATGTTGTGTTGGTGGCTCTTGCTCAGGCAGCTTGTTCCAAATGGGTGCCCAGATACAATATGGGCAACGGGTGGCTGGAGCAGGTCATTATAGAGTGATCGATAAGCATCAGCACAGAATGCTTTCACTACCATGTGTGTTTTAAAAATCAGTGGTTGGGTGGGGGCATGGTATTTGTGAGGATAGATCAGTGGGAGGGGTGTTGAGCACAGGGTTCCAACTGCGATGGAGTTGAGCACAGGGTTCCAGCTGTAATGTGTATTGTTGAATTATTTGTCAACCAGTCATTTGTTAAACGATGCACCATACTGTTGAACAGGCGAAACACTGAGATCTGGAGTGTGGGAGTGGCAGCTGTCCCACAGAGAATCAAACAGCTTGGTCCAACAGGAGGTTTCCCACCCTGCCCTTTTGTTGTTGTTATCCTTTGATGTTCCCTGCACGATAGTGGTTTATGTGAAGGGCCTCCCAGGTGCCTTGGTTTGGGATTGTTATTTAGTACTTGGATATCAATTTGGATAATTATGTTAGATTATTATTGTCGTTATTTAGTTGAGATTGACATTTTGGAGATGAATGCCCTGGATATATTTTGAGACCGATTCACTGTGAAGCCATAGTGTCACACCATGGAGTGCAGTACTCCGTCAGCTTTGTGAAATCTCTATCCTTGTCCCTGGTCCACAGGGCTCTGAACACTGGAGATTGGGTGGTACAACATGATTGTTTTGCTGATGAAAGGCAGTTGGTTTGTAGTGACTGAGGCGCGATTTCAGGTAATTGATATTGTGGTGCTGCTCCGAGGATCCGATCAGGATCAAGAACATCCAACCGTATGGAGGGAAAGTCAGCCCTGTTACTGTGACCTCCAGCTGACCTGATGTTCAGTATTGAGGGATTTGGTGCGTTGGATGTATATCAGAGTCACCAGTTGATCCATTGTCCATCAGCAACATTCAGGGATCTCACCCCACACAGGGGAGCTCAGTATGTTCAGCTCCTTCTGGATGGATAATGCTTTTCCTGTTGTTCAAGTCGCTGTATCAAGGGGAGGTGGTTTATTGGAGATCACATTTAGGGCTGAGTAACCCCAGACTGTTTTGTGGTGATTGATGAATGGAAAGTATGTTCAGGGTGGGAGTGAGGGAATATGGAAGGGACTTGTTGCTGTCAGCTTGCACTCGGAAGTTTATAAATGTTTGCAGTAACAGTAACACTGAGCAGACCATTTCCACAGTCCATTGCAAATGTCAGGGATGCTGCACCCACACTGCTGCCTGGGACAGATCTGGCCCAGTGTGTTTTGCAGCAGGGCAGTAACACCATGGATACATCTCTTTGATGCAATGACATCCTGTAGCTTCAATCCCAAAATGGTTTACTTGAAGGAAAATGCTATTGTTGGAGTAATGGGTGGCAAGATATCAAACAAATTTATTTTTGTAGCTGACAGCAGCATATAAGATTCAGAGAAAATGCGTTACTCTCATAATGCCAGAGGGTTAGTACAATGCAGAACACCAAGCTTTACTCTCATAATATGTTACTCTCATAATGCCAGAGGTTAATATAATGCAGAACAGGGAGTTTTGCTCTCATAATGTATTACTCTCATAATGCCAGAGGTTAATATAATGCAGAACACCGAGTTTTACTCTCATAATGTATTACCCTCATAATGCCAGAGATTAGTACAATGCAGGACACTGAGTGTCCTGGGGCACGACTATTCTGTGAGGGACTCTCTGGTAGTTTTTTTTATTCTTGTCCTGACTTACTTCCTCAGAGGATCCTGCTCGTTGATGTTGGGTGCTGTCTGAATGCTGATCCGTTGCTGCACATGACCGACATTCATACAGATATATACATTCCAACAGTTCTCATGTGACTCGTTGTAGTTATTTCAATACAGATTGAGATCCCACCAGCCTTAACCCTTAACTTACTGCGGACTGGACTGGGACATTACAAGATCCTAATGCATGATATTAATGTACACAGTTAACATTTCCAAACTGACTCTGTGTGTAATTCCTCAACTGAGAGGAAAATACATATATTTTGTCTGTAGCTCACAGGCCATCTGCATTATCTAGTGATTGACTGGAATGTTCTGTACTGTTGATCCAGGTGTGTTCAGGAGGGTTTCCTAACTCAATACGTTGACAGGCCGACGAGGGGAGAGGCCATTTTGGATTTGGTGCTCGGCAATGAGCCGGATCTTGCAGTGGGAGAGCACTTTGGTGATAGTGACCGCAACTGCCTCACATTCTACATAGCTATGGAGAAGGAGAGAAGCAGGCACAATGGGTGGATATTTAATTGGGGAAAAGGAAACTATGATGCTATCAGACATGAGTTGGGTAGCATGGACTCGGAGCAATTGTTACATATAGACTTGTGAGACTGTTTAAGGAACAGTTGTTGCGAGTGATGCATAAATGTGTTCCTCTGAGACAGGCAAGAAGGGGTAAGATAAAGGAACCTTGGATGACGAGAGCGGAGGAGCTTCTCGTCAAAAGAAAGAAGGCAGCTTACGTAAGGTGGAGGAAGCAAAGGCCTTGCTCAGCTCTAGAAGAATACAGGCAGGCGAGGAAGGAGCTCAAACATGGTCTGAGGAGAGCCAGAAGGGGGCATGAAAAAGGCTTGGCAGGAAGGTTTAGGGAGAATCCAAAGGCATTTTACACGTAAGTGAGGAATAAGAGAATGATCAAAGAAAAAGTAGGGCCGATCAGGGATAGCATAGGGAACTTGTGTATAGAGTCTGAGGACGTAGGGGAAGCCCTAAATGAGTTTTTTGCTTCTGTCTTTACTAAAGAAAAGGACCTTGTAGTGAATGAAACCATTGAGGAGCAGGTAAGCATGCTGGAACAGATAGAGACTGAGGAAGCTGATGTGCTGAACATTTTGACAAACATTAAGATTGACAAGTCACCAGTCCCGGACCAGATTTGTCCTCGGCTACTTTGGGAAGCGAAAAATGTGATTGCAACCCTGCTTGCAAAGATATTTGCATCCTCGCTCTCCACCAGGGTCGTACCTGAGGACTGGAGGGAGGCAAATGTAATTCCTCTCTTCAAGAAAGGAAATAGGGAAATCCCCGGCAATTACAGACCAGTCAGCCTCACGTCTGTTGTCTGCAAGGTGTTAGAAAGGATTCTGAGGGATAGGATTTATGACCATCTGGAAGACCATGGCTTGATTAAAAGCAGTCATGCTTCACAAATCTTACTGACTGCTTTGAGTATGTTACTAGACAGGTTGATGAGGGTCGAGCGGTGGATGTGGTGTATATGGAATTCAGCAAGGCGTTTGATGCGTTTCCCCATGGTAGGCTCGTTCATAGTTTTAAGCTGTTTGGTGGAAAGTATAGAGGGGATGTCAGAGGCAGGTTCTTTACACAGAGAGTTGTGAGAGCTTGGAATGCGTTGCCAGCAGCAGTTGTGGAAGCGAGGTCATTGGGGATATTTAAGAGACTGCTGGACATGCATATGGTCACAGAAATTTGAGTTAGCACTGCTGCCTCACCGCGCCAGAGACCCGGGTTCACATCCCTCCTTAGGTGACTGACTGTGTGAAGTTTGCACATTCTCCCCATGTCTGCATGGGTTTCCTCTGGGTGTTCCAGTTTCCTCCCACAGCCCAAAAATAAATGCGCAGTTTAGCTGAATTGGCCATGCTAAATTGCCCGTAGTTAGGTGAAGGGGTAAATGTAGGGGAATGGGTCTGGGTCGGTTGTGCTTCGGCGGGTCGCTGTGGACTTGTTGGGCCAAAGGGCCTGTTTCCACACTGTAAGTAATCTAATCTATCTCATGGAATCCAGGGGGAGCTGGCAAACTGGATACATAGTTGACTTGATGTTAGGAATCAGAAGGTAATAGTGGAAGGATGCTTGGTGGAATGAAGGCTTGTGACTCATGGAGTGCCTCAGGGGTCGGTGCTGGGCCCATTGCTGTTTGTTATCTATATCAATGATTTGGATGAGAATGTACAAGGTATGATTAGTAAGTTTGCAGATGACACTAAAATAGGTGGTCCCATGGAGAGTGAGGAAGGTTATCAGAAATTGCAGCAGGACCTTGGTCGGCTGGAGAAGTGGGCTGAGAAATGGCAAATGGAATTTAATCTAGACAAGTGTGAGGTGTTGCATTTTGGAAAGTCAAATCAGGGTAGGAGTTTCATGGTGAATGGTGGGGCCTTAAGGAGTAGAGTGGAACAGAGAGAACTTGGAGTTCAGGTGCGCGGTTCTCTGAAAGTAGAGTCACAGGTAAACAGGGGAGTGAAGAAGGCTTTTGGCACACTGAGCTTCATCAGTCAGGGCAGTGAGTATAGACGTTGGGAAGTTATGTTGCAGTTATTCAGGATGTTAGTGAGGCTGTAATTGGAGTACTGTGTTCAGTTTTGGTCACCTTGTTATAGGAAGGATGTTAGTAAACTGGAAAGAGTGCAGAAGAAGTTTACAAGGATGTTGCCAGCACTCAATGGTCTGAGTTATAGGGCAAGGTTGGAAAAGTTAGGACTGCTTTCTTTAGAGTGTAGGAGACTGAGGGGGGAACGTTATAGAAGTGTATAAAATTATGAGAGGCATGGATTGGGTGAATATACTGAGTCTAGGGTTGGGGAATCAAGGACTAGAGGGCATCAGTTCAAGTTTAGAGGGGAAAGAATAAAAGGGAACCTGACGGGCCACATTTTTACACAGAGGGTGGTATGCATATGGAATGAGCTGCCAGCAGAAGTGGTTAATGTGGGTACATTAACAACATTAAAAAGACATTTAGACAAACACATGGATAGGGAAGGATATGGGCCAAGTGCAGGGACATGGGGTTAGTGTGGTTTGATATTTTGGTTGGCATGGACCAGTTTGGGCTGAAGGGCCGGTCTCCATGCTGTCGGCCTCAATGACTCTATGTAATATCACCAGGTTTGAGTTGCAAAGCTGGGTGGCTTCAAAGCTTCAGGGTGATTTGGAGACGCTGAGTGAGTGGGCAGGTGCATGACAGAGGCAGTATAGTGTGGACAAATGTGAGGTTCTCCACTTTGGGAACAAAAGCAGGAAGGCAGGTTATATTTTGAATGGTAATAGATTGGGAGAGTGGGGAGTGTGCAGTGGGATCTGGGTGTACTTGTGCACCAGTTGCTGAAGGTAACCATGGAGGGGCAGCATGAGGTGAAGAAGGTAAATGGTATGTTGGCCTTCATCGGGAGAAGATTCAAGGGGCAGGGGCAGGGGTGTGTTGCTGCCATTATACAGGGCCAGAGTGAGACCACACCTGGAGTACTCTGTCGAGCTTTGGTCTCCTTATCTGAGGAAGAATGTTCTGGCAATGGAGGGAGTGCAGGAAAGGTTTACCAGGCTGATTTATATGAAGAGAGATTGGATCCATTATGGATTTATTCATTGAAAGTTAGAGAAATGAGGGAGATTCTCATAGAAACCTATAAAATTCAAGCAGAATGGGTAAATGCAGGGACGTTCCCAGTGATGGTGGAGTCCAGTGTCAGGGGGCACAGTTTACCAATACAGGATTGGATATTTCATACAGAGATGAGGCAAAATCTTTTCACCCAGAGAACGGTGATCCTATGGAAATCTCTGTCACAGAAAGCAGTTCCAGTAAAACATTGAATGTTTTCAAGAGGAGTTAGATGTAGTTGAAGTCCTAGCAACCCCCATTACCAATCAGAAACAAGCACCTAACTATTGTAAGCCCAATTTCCAGCTCTTGGCCCATAGTCTTGTCTGTCTTCAGATCACAAGTGTACATTGAAATATTTATGAAACGTTATGAGGGTTTTTGTCTCTACACCTTGACAGGTCATGAGTTCTGGATTCCCTCCACCCTCTGTATAAATATATTGTTTTCCTCACATCTTCTCTAAACATTCTGCCCCGACTTGAAGCTCTGCCCTGAGTCACTGATCTCTTCATCAAGGGGAAAAGGTTTCTGCCTGACTAACAGTTTGGACCTTCAACTTAATCAGGGCTCCTCTTAGACCCCTCTGCTCTCAAGAAAATAATTCCACTCTGTCCCACCTCTCTTCATTTCTGACACAATCCAGTGCAGGCAACAGCCTGGTAAATCCCCTCTGCACCTTTCTCTGGGAGAAAAGATTTTGCCTCATCTCTGTATGAAATGTCCAATCCTGTATTGGTAAACTGTGCCCCCTGACACTGGACTCCACCATCACTGGGAACGTCCCTGCATTTACCCATTCTGTTTGAATTTTATAGGTTTATATGAGAATCCCCCTCATATCTCTAACTTTCAATGAATAAATCCATAATGGATCCAATCTCTCTTCATATAAATCAGCCTGGTAAACCTTTCCTGCACTCGCTCTGTTGCCAGAACATTCTTCCTCAGATAAGGAGACCAAAGCTCGACAGAGTACTCCAGGTGTGGTCTCACTCTGGCCCTGTACAATGGCAGGAACACATCCCTGCCCCTGGGCTTGAATCTTCTCCCAATGAAGGCCAACATCCTATTTACCTTCTTCACCTCCTGCTGCCCCTCCATGGTTACCTTCAGCAACTGGTGCACAAGTGCATTGCTATCACATCTTACCTAGAATGTGGATTGGTAATGACTCCAAATCGTCTTTCCAAGTGAACTTGTAATTCTTTCAATTTAATGCACAGCATTTGCTGCTGCAGTGATGTTGTTTCCTCTACATTAGAAAGGTCAAAATGAGACTGGGTCTTATTTTGTGGATATACCTCCATTCTGCATAAGCCCAACCCTGGGCCTTCTGTTGCTTGGGATGTTAATTCTTCTCTTTGATCCAAAGTGGACCTTCCTGTCTGTGGCTGCTCATGCTCCAGTGAACAGACTTGTAGGAGGCTGGGAGAACACAGCAAGCCTGGGACTATCAGGTGGTGGACACTGCAACGTTTCGGGTGGAACCCTCCTTCAGGACCGCACTGTTCTGTTTCTTGATCTTTCTCCTTATATTTTCTCCATTTTCATTTTGAAATATCTGACCAAGCCCCCTTTAAAAGTTGATGTGAACTCCACTTCTACCCATTTACCGTGTTCTGATGACATGTCTGAAAATGGTTTGTACAAAGGGTTCTGAACCAATCCCTTCGCTGAACTGGTATTCATTTTCAGTTGAAGACTTCTAGTTAAAAGGTAGTTCACCAACCAATAGACATTTTTTTTAATTGATTTCACCCATAAGGATCTCTCCTAACACTTTCCTGTGGAATGGTGGCTGAGTGGTTAGCACTGTTGCCTTTTAGTGCCAGGGACTTGGGTTCGATTCTAGCCTTGGGTAACTGGCTGCGTGGAGTTTGCACATTCACCCTGTGTCTGTGTGGTTTTCCTCTGGGTGCTCTGGCTTACTTCCACAGTCTAAAGATTTTCAGGTTAGGTGAATTGGCCGTGCAAAATTGCCCATGGTGTTCTGGGGTGTGAAGGTTAGATGTGCATTAGTCAGAGGTAAATGTATAGTAATAGAGTAGGGGAATGGGTCTGAGTGGGTTACGCTTCGAAGGGCCGGTGTGAACTTGTTGGGCCGAGTGGCCTGTTTCCACACTGTAGAGATTCGATGATTCTATGATAATCTAATGAAAAGCCAAGACTGATCTTGTTCTACACACTGTGCCACTTGATCTAAAATGTTGCTTCTGAAAATATTACAGAGAGATTTGACCATGTGTTCAGACTTTTGAGAAGCATGAACAGAGTCAATAGGAAGAGATTGTTCGTCTGAGTGACAATGTCAGGTTAGACGAATAGTAAAGGTTACCAGGCTTCCACAATGACTGGTTAGGTTCTGGAGTGTACTGCTGGAGAGTTTGACCAAGTTGGTGAGAAACAAAAACACTGCAAGTGCTGGAATCCAAAAATAGACAGGCAGGAGGCTGGAAGAACACAGCAAGGCAGATTCAATCATGGTTTTCGAAAGAGAATTGTATAAGCTGCTGAAGAGAAAGAACTTGATAGAGCAAGGCAGGAGAGTGAGAAACAGGCTGTATTTCTCTTGGATAGAGCTGGCATGAATTACTTTCAATGCTTCAACAATTCCCTGAGATTTTGTCATTGATGTTCTTGCACCTCAAGGAGCCTCTGAGCAGACTTAAAGCTTCATCGCTGAACGTAAGAAAGAAATTTCACAGCTGAAGGAAAGTAAGTGTGATTTCCAGTGTTTCACTCAGTAATGTCTGTGAATGATACATGATACTGTATCATTACACACTGCTGACTGTGGTTCCTGTGGTCACATCAACAAATGATTCTAAACAGTGATCAGGAGCTATTGCTTCAAATCGCTAATAAATGCCTTTTACAGATTTTCAAATGAATGCAGTCACTGTACCTTAGCTTACAAGTTACTAGAGGAGTTTTAAAACTTTGAGTCCATAAACCCCTATAACAGCATCATAGTGTTTAATGCTTATGGCACTGCTCAGTGTTGACTCTTTTAGAATCATGTCCAAGACCTCCCCCATGCTTTACTTTTCATTATTACTGTTACACCTTGTGAATACAAATATTTTTACAAACATGATATTTACCAATATTACTTCATAAATTCAGGCCTTTCAATGGTTTCCCTGTTCTCCTGAATTTTGAATTACCTCAAAATGCCTGGACGCTTCCATTTCACTCACACATGGAGGAGATCCCTCATTTTGATTGCAAATGCACAGCAGATGCTTCAGTGCAGCTCAGTTGGCTGGGTAGCTGGCTTGTGATGCAGAGTAACACCAACAGCATGGGTTCAGTTCCTGTACCACCTGAGGGTATGATGGAGAGCTCATCTCTTCAACCTTCCTTCTTGCCTGAGGTGTGGTGACCCTCTGTTTAATCTACCACCAGTTATCTCCTCTAACAAGTGAGTGGCATGATGGGGCCTTCACTTTTACACAACAGCAACAATACTGTACTGAAAAATTCAAAGCTTTTTAATTGGGAGAAAGAAACACATTTTTAAGACATGACACACAAGACAAGGAACGATAGTATTGCCAGGAAGATGTAGCTCAGAGATGGGTGAAATGAAATACTCGATTGGACATCTTAAAGAAAATAATTCTTAGTTGCAGAATTCCTTCCAATTTAGGGGGATGCAATGGCCCAGTGGTATTATCACGGGACTGTTAACCCAGAGACCCAGGTCATGTTCTGGGGACCTGAGGTTGAATCTTCCCCAAGCAGATGACAGAATTTGAATTCAATAAAAGTCTAGCATTAAGAGGCTAATAATAATGATGAATCCATTGGTGATTGTTAGGAAACACCTATCAGGTTTACTAATGTTCTTTAGTGAAGGAAACTACAAATCCTATCTGGTCTGATCTACTCCAAACCCACAGCATTGTGGTTAGCTCTTCTGGGTAATTAAGGATGGATAATAAATGTTGGCCTGGAATTATTAAAACAAATATTCAAAATAAAATGTTGAAGAGCTAGTTCACTTTTGTATTTAACTGGGGCTGTAAGGTGATGATATTATAGCTTACCATGATATAACCAAAATAAAATTAATGAACTTCTACCAAATTTTGAAATTACTTTAAACTTCAAACAAATAAAATTCTTGAAAGAAGGAGAAATCCACAGATAGTTTTGTTAATGATCTCAACAGGTAAGTGGGGGAATGGGACAACATGACATTGCAGTTAATTGTCACTTTCATAAGCCCAACAGCTTAATGATGGTGTTCCCTTGAAAATGGCAGAACTTGTTTGTCTTGTGTATTATTGGAAACTCATGGGATGATGTTGGTGAACTAACTGCACAGGGGCTGGTATCCCATCACCAAGTCACCCTTTATTTACATATGCACAGGACATGGACTCTGACCAGCTCGTCCAGTGCCAGTCCCTAGAGTGAGGAGACTCTCTGAGACTCCTGTTTAGATCTGTCAACCAGGGCTCCCTATTTGGCCCAGGTTGACAGTCCCATTGAGGGATCACATTTTTAATGAGACCTGCCTGGCCAACCACCTTCCAATCGCGGTGGGTAGAATACTGACTCAAAATCCTAACGTCATCTTTTCTGTGAGGACATTGGGTGATAATATTTTTCCTTGTTTCACCTTGGGTGCTGATGCCAAACTGTACCTGTGTCCAAGGGTTATTACAATTTTCTCCTCATATAAGTAAACAGTTCATGATTTTCGACAATTCTGTCAAATCTCCTCTTAATCTACTCTGGGCAGAGAGCAATCACACCTTCTCACTCCATGGAACTAACATTTCTCTTTCCCACATCATCCCAGTCAATCACTTCTGAATCATCTTTAAGGAATGGACATTATTTCTAAAGAGTGGTACCCAAAACTGAACATCAAAATTACAATTTTGAAGCTCTCTATTCCAGTATCCATTCCAATATTCTATAATTTATTTTGTTGCTTCTTCTTATTCTTCCTTACAAAATGCATTATTTCACATTTCTCAGCTGTAAATCCCTTTGTGTTGTGTCCCGTCCAATTCCCCACTCTGTTTCTGCCTTCCCAAAGTCTGTCATCGTTCTTTTTACTGTCTGTTACACTTAATAGCACTTCACTCTGCGAGAGCTGTTATCTTTGACAATGGTATCAGCTTTGACAATGGTTGAAGTTGTGAGAGGAGTAAGAACTTAGAAAACGACACCGCTGTTGTGAACTGTAGTAATTTCAAGCATTTAAAGAATGTCACAGCACAACAGGAGGTTATTTATCCCAACGTGATGATTGTGGCTCTTTAAAGAAACAAGCATGATTTCCGAGCAGGAGTAAGGTCACAGCGAATCTGATTATTCCATTTTCCCAACAGAAACGTATTCTAATCTGCCTACTCAAAGATGTGACAACATTACTCTGGAGCAGGTGGGACTGAACCCAGACCTCCCGTTTCAGAGGTCGAGATATTACCACTGAAAACCAGTAAATGCAGCCTGCCGTGTAAAATGCAGTAAATAAGAACATCTGTAAGATACTGTTGTGCCTCAGCCGTTTCTCGTGTTACTTTCAATACCTTAAAAATCTGCCTCACATCCAACTGCCCGACCTGTGGAGCTGGGGAACCAAAGGCGTTCCTACTTTTCAACACGGAAAACAACTTGGAAAGAAGCTCAGACATTCTGTGAATCCATGGGTGCCCACTTCGTGATCATTAACAATGTTGCGGAGCAGCTTGGAACAATCCGTTCGTTCGGTTCATTGGTTGTCAGACTGCAGTCTCAGTTTGAGCAAATCACTTTCGTTTTTCCTGTTAGGTTATGGATAAGAAGCTGAAGTTGTTGTGAAAGGAAATGATTTCTGAAGGGTGCACTGACTCATTATTTCAGATGAACATCCCATTTAGCAGCTGCAGTGGGCCACTTAGCCCGTGAAGTTTGCTCCATTATCCGATCAAATCACAGCTGGACAGATTGCTTCATATTTCTGCTGACTCTAGGTAACCATTCACCAGCACCAGGTCCCCCACCCCTCCTCCACTAACCAGCAATCTATCTATCTCTGTCTTCAGAACATTCTAGGACACTGCTTTTCAAAGAATCATAACACTCTGTGAGGAAAGTTAACTTTGTTATCAGACTAAAATTTATCAGGATCCATATGGCCTTCAAATCAGGAGGGCTGGAGTACAGGGATTCAGATGTTATGCTGTCTTTATACGAAACTTTGGTAAGAGCCTACTTGGAGTACTGTGAACAGATCTGGGCACTACATCTTAGGAAGGTGTTTTGGCCCTGGAGGGGGTCCAATGCAGGTTTACAGAGATAAAATATTGCATACAGGGGTTAAGTTATGAGGAGAGATTAGACAAATTGGATCTTTCCTTCCCTGAAATTTAGAAGTTTAAGGATTGATCTAATCAAAGTTTGCAGGATATTACAGATAGATAAAGACACATTTTTTTCTATTGGTTGAAGATTCTGGAATTCACTGGAGTTTAGGTGAATGAGAGGTGATCACATTGAAACGTATCAGATTGTTACAGGGTTTAATGGGGTAAATGCTGAGATGCTGTCTCCCCTCATGGGAGAGTCGAGAACCAGAGTGCAGAGTCTCAGAGTGGAGGAGTGCCAACATAAGAGTGAGATGAGGTGGAATCTCATCCCTCAGAGAGTTGTGAATCTTTGGATCTCCCTACTACAGAGAGCTGTGGGGGAGAGCCCTTGTGTATATTTCAGACTGAGCTACATTAGAACATAGAACATACAACATTGTAGTGCATTACAAGCCCTTCGGCTCTCAATGTTTCACCGTCCAGTGAAACTAATCTGAAGCCCATCCAACCTAAACTGTTCCATTTTCATCCATACCTTTATCCGTTTAAATGCCCTTAATATTGGCGAGTCTATTAATGTTGCAGGAAGGCCATTCCACGCCCTTCCTACTCTCTGAGTAAAGAAACTATATCTGACATCTGTTCTGTATCTAACATCCCTCAATTTATAGCTACGTCCCTTTGTGCTAGCCATCATCATCGGAAGAAATAGATTCTCACTATTCAGCCTATCTAATCTGCTGATCTTCTTGCATGTTTCTATTAATCACCTCGCAACCTTCTTCTTTATAACAAAAACAGCCTCAAGTCCTTCAGCCTTTCCTCATAAGACCTTCCTTCCATACCAGGCAATATCCTAGTAAATCTCCTCTAAACCCTTTCCGATGCTTCAACACCCTTCCTGTAATGTGGTGATTAGAACTACAGGCAATACTCCAAGTGTGGCCCCACCAGCGATTTGTACAGTTGCAGAATGACCTCATGGCTCGGAAACTCAATCCCTCTACTAATAAAAGCTAACACACCGCATGCCTCCTTAACAAACCTATCAACCTGGTTGGCAATTTTCAGGGATCTGTGTACATGGACACTGAGATCTCTCTGTTCATCTACACTGCCAAGAATTTTACCATTAGCCCAGTACACTTTATTCCTTTTGCTCCTTCCAAAGTGAATCGCCTCACACTTTTCCACATTAAACTCTATTAGCCAGCTCTTAGCCCAGCTCTGCAGTTTATCTATGTCCCTGTGTAACCTGCAACATTCTTCGGCACAATCCACAACTCCACCAACCTTAGTGTCATCCACAAATTTACTAACCCATCCTTCCACGCCCTCATCCAGGTCATTTATAAAAATGACAAACAGCAGTGGCCCCAAAAACAGATCCTTGCGATACACCACTAGTAGCTGAACTCCAGGATGAACATCTGCCATCAACCACCATTATCTGTCTTCTTCCAGTTAGCCAATTTCTGAACCAAACCAACAAACCGCCCTCAATCCCATGCCTCTGTATTTTCTGCAAGAGTCGACCAACAGATGATCCTGATCAACCATCTTACTGAAGTCCATATACATCACATCAACCGCCTTACCCTCATTCACATGTTTAGTCACTTTCTCAACGAACTCAGTGAGGTTAATGAGGTTTGTGAGGTGATTCTTGATTGCTTAGGGAATCAATGGTTCTTTGAAAAAATGCAGGAAAATGATGCAAGGAAAGTCAGGCCAACCATGATCCTGTTGAATGGTGGAACAGGCTCGAGAGGCTGAGTGGTCTATTCCTGTTCCTTTCTTAAGGGTTTAAAAAATGACTATAGTATGGTAGAATTTATTATGCAGTTTGAGAGATAAAAACATGGGTCAGAAACAAATGTGGTAAACTCAAATACAGCTAATAACTAAACAATGACATCAGACATAACTAAAGTAATTGGAAAGGGAGCTGTCTACATGTATCAGTGACTATCTCCTGCTGTTGTCCCAAACTCACCTCATTATCCAAAGTGAGCCTGGTTCTCTTGCATGCTGTAGTAGGAATTACCTTCCACTTTCAAGAATTCTTGAATCCCGAGCACTGGCACTCCCTTTCAAAGTCCACCATGCCCTTGTTCAAGCACTGTCTGTCTGCCTTGAATCCTGAAGTAGGGTTCCACCTGAAACGTTGCCTTCTCCCCCTCCTGATGCTGCCTGGCTTGCTGTGTTCTTCCAGCTTCCTGCCTGTCCACCTTTGGCCCAGAGCTGGATGAAGAAGGTCTATAACCTTCTCTGCTTTGTCAGGATGATTCCAGCCACCTTCTTTCAGCTCCCTCACACTTTCTACTACACACCTCCCAAAAAGGTTCGTGCTCTACAAATCTCACTATTGAATGCAATATCTTCCCTTCCTCACTCCCCCATTCAGTTGTCCCACACCATGAACTCTGCAGAGCCTCAGTACTGTCCACTTACTCACTCAGAAGACCTCACCATTTTCCCTCAGCCTGCTCCAGCACTAACAACTGTGCCGACCACATTCATCTTCATTTCTTCCTTTCCCTTATTTCACGAGAAAGCAGACAATAATAGGATAAAAAGAGCCAAGACAGGATGACCAATGTGTGGTTCTTTAAACCTGAGTATATCCAAGCCACTGTATTGATACTAGGGGCTGCCCTTGCCTTACAGTACTGGGGCTCCATCGCGCCACCCTGACTGAAGGATACCTTCCTTGATGGGAGTGAGGCCTCATGCCTTTAGTCTTGATGCAGCCTGCTCCAGTCTGGGAGCTGGGTGTGTATTCCCTCCATTTGAAGTGTCCTTGCAGTAGCATTCTGATGAGAGGACAGGAAGTGGAGCGGAGGTGCATCACGATGGTGCTGTGGGGCTGCTGTGTGTAAAATGTTAACCTCCCTGTACATGTGGTGTGTGAGCCTGCGACCCAGGGAGGGAGTCCCGAGATGATATTACTGGGAGTCCAGAATAGAGGGCCAGAGAAGCAAGCAGCTTGCTGGAACCACCAGGTAGCTGCTGGAAATTTGTACCAGAAACCCCCGGAATCTAGTTCCTACGCAGCATGTGCCTAGTCCAGTCTGTGTATTAATGAGGTGACATTATGTAATAATGAGTGATAATCCCCATTAATAAGGTCTCACGCTGTTCATGACCTAGAACCTCACCTCAAACTCTGGACTTTAGTTAGAAACTATGACCTGCGGCTTCTGGGGTTGAGGAAGCCCTCACTCAATCTCTCCATCATTCTCCCACATTCCTTGCCATATCCCAGGACATGCAGAGACTTTATAAAAACATTTCTGCAATATGTGGTGAATCCCCCCGCCCCCCACGCATCCATTATGGTGTTTGTCAGAGAACCCTCAGTTTCCAGGAGAAACTCTTCTATGCATTAGAGAAAGTTCTGAAATGAAACGTCATATTGAGCAGTCCACCGATTCTGTTCCATATTCGCTCCTAATTCAGGTTTTGGGACTGGAGTCAGCCTAATAGCATCAAAGCTATGAAGAAGACTGTATGGTGACTTCCTGCGTGATTGACCATGCGATTCTATTCATACCTCAATCTGTGAAAAATCAGCATAATGTTGTTTTCCTTTTTCTTACAATTGATGGAAAGTAAATCTGTGAAAAAATATTCAATCCATTTTGTTGTGGCCAAGTTCTCTGACACATCACAACATCGTTCATTGTCTGACCCAGTTCCTGATGCGGATAATCAAAAGTTATTTCCATATTAGGCTTGAAAAAAATGATCCATTGATCAGGTTTCTTTCAAAAATATGGATTTATTATTAAATAAAACTATTCAATGAGGATATAAAACTACTTGTTGTGGTTCTGTTCGCCGAGCTGGGAATTTGTGTTGCAGACGTTTCGTCCCCTGTCTAGGTGACATCCTCAGTGCTTGGGAGCCTCCTGTGAAGCGTTTCTGTGATCTTTCCTCCGGCATTTATTGTGGTTTGAATCTACCGCTTCCGGTTGTCACTTCCAGCTGTCCGCTGCAGTGGTTGGTATATTGGGTCCGGGTCGATGTGCTTATTGATTGAATCTGTGGATGAGTGCCATGCCTCTAGGAATTCCCCAGCTGTTCTCTGTTTGGCTTGTCCTATAATAGTAGTGTTGTCCCAGTCGAACTCATGTTGCTTGTCCTCTGCGTGTGTGGCTACTAAGGATAGCTGGTCGTGTCGTTTCGTGGCTAGTTGGTGTTCATGGATGTGGATCGTTAGCTGTCTTCCTGTTTGTCCTATGTAGTGTTTTGTGCAGTCCTTGCATGGGATTTTGTACACTACATTGGTTTTGCTCATGCTGGGTATCGGGTCCTTTGTCCTAGTGAGTTGTTGTCTGAGAGTGGCTGATTGTTTGTGTGCTGTTATGAGTCCTAGTGGTCGCAGTAGTCTGACTGTCAGTTCGGAAATGCTCTTGATGTATGGTAGTGTGGCTAGTCCTTTGGGTTGTGGCATGTCCTCGTTCCAGCTATCTTTAGTATCCACACACGCAGAGGACAAGCAACATGAGTTCGACTGGGACAACACTACTATTATAGGCCAAGCCAAACAGAGAACAGCTGGGGAATTCCTAGAGGCATGGCACTCATCCACAGATTCAATCAATAAGCACATCCACCTGGACCCAATATACCAACCACTGCAGCGGACAGCTGGAAGTGACAACCGGAAGCGGCAGATTCAAACCACTATAAATGCCAGAGGAAAGATCACAGAAGCACTTCACAGGAGGCTCCCACGCATTGAGGATGTCACCTAGACAGGGGACGAAACATCTCCAACACAAATTCCCAGTGGCGAACAGAATCACAACAACGAGCACCCAAGCTACAAATCTTCTCACAAACTTTGAATAAAACTACTTAATGCACTTACTTTGTAAAGAGAAAATATAAATGATTACCACCCACACATATACACAGTCTCAACACACACACAAACAGTCTCTCTCTCTCTCTCTCCCTCCCACACACACACTCACTCACACATTCTTTCTCTCACAGACAAAATTGCACATGCACAGACAGTGTCTTTCTCTCTCTCTCTCTCTCTGTCCCTCTCACACGTGGTCTCTTTCTCTCTCTGTCTCTCTCATACACACACACACACAATCGCTCTCACGCACATAGTCTATCTCTCTCTCTGTCTCTCTTGTCATATACACACAAAGTCTCTTACATATGCAGCCTCTCTCTCTCTCTCCATCTCATATGTACACAAGGACTCTCTCTCATACACACATGCACACACACACACACACACACACACGTTTTGAAGTGTACACAAGGTGATGTTTCGACAGGGGGTAGTGCAGTGCTGCTCCTATTCTGGGCAATGAAGCCAGACAAGTATTCCAGGTGACCATGGGGAAGCATTTCCCTGATAGTCCCCACAACACTACACACTTTATATTTGTTAAGGATAACACCCCACTGATGTTGAGCTGGCAAGTTTGTAGTTTTTTGGGTTGTCCTTGCGGGGGATGATGAGGAAGTTTAAAGATTTCACAAAAATTGGCTGAGTGGGTGTCAGTGAGAAGGAACGTGTTAAGTTACAGGAGGATATCAGGTCAGGTCAGATCAATAGATCAGTGTCAAATGGAATTTAACCCTGATCACAGGGAGGTGATGTACTTTGGGAAATGGAATAAGACAAGGGAATATATCACACAGCATCAACTGGGATCATGGGTTCATGTACACTATAGGTGACCCCACCATCCTGTACACTCTCACACACACTCGCACAAGCAAACACACTTACACATGCAAACACACAGCCACACGCATATTGTCTATCCATCACACATACATGTGCACATGCACACACACATCTACGTCTATGGGATGCATTTGCATTTGCAGATTTGTATTTGGATTCTATTTTGTTCAAAACGCACACAATCTGTAGGCAGTCAGTCCATGTGACACTTTATAAATTCTTACTTTGGACATAGAACCAGTCTGATTCAAGATTGGGATACAGACAGACTCTAACCTCACACCTTTAATATATTGTTTGAGCTGAGACATCACTTTTTTTTATACAACCTTAAGTTATATCGAGAATGTGACTTGAAAGAAGTTCTGGGATTTACATATCAATGAATAGGAGCCTGCATACCCCATTCCAAATGATGAAAGATTTAACTGCATTCTAGGTTTGTTTAATACATTGTATCAATTGTATCACACTTTGATCTTTTAGTATAAATTCTGTATCCTGTGATCCTGACCCACTAGCTACCTGATGAAGGAGCAACGCTCTGAAAGCTTGTACTTCCAAATAAACCCATTGGACCCCAACCTGGTGTTGTTTGATTTTTAACAAGGGAATACTCATAGAATCATAGAGGCATAGCGATGCACAGCACAGAATCAGACCCTTCGGTCCAACTGGCCCATGACGACCAGATATCCAAAATAAATCTAATCCCATTTTCCAGTACTTGGCCCATATCCCTCTAAACCTTTCCTATTCATATACCCATCCAGATGCCTTTTAAATTATGTAATTGCACCAGCCTCCACCACTTCTTCTGGCAGCTCATTCCATACACGCACCACCCTCTGCACGGAAACGTTGCCCGTTAGGCCCCTTTTAAATCTTTCCCCTCTCACCCTAAACCTATGACCTCTAGTTCTGGACCCTCCAAGCGCAGGGATTAGACTTTATCTATTTATCCTATCCGTGCCCCTCACGATTTCATAAACTTCTGTAAGATCACTCCTCAGCCACCAACACTCCAGGGAAAACAGCCCCAGCCTGTTCAATCTCCCCACAGCTCAAACCCTCCAAAGCTGGCAATATCCATGTAAATAATTTCTATACCTTTCATGGTTCACAAAATCTTTCCAATAGCAAGGAAACCAGAATTCACACAATATTCCAAAAGTGGCCTAAACAATGTCCTGAACAGCCACAACATGAAGTCCCAACTCCTATACTCAATGCTCTGACCAATAAAGGAAGCCAAACAAATGCCCTCTTCACTATCCTATCTACCTGCGACTCCACTTTGAAGGAGCTATGAACCTGCACTACAAAGTCTCTTTGTTTAGCAACACTCTGCAGAACCTTACCATTAATTTATAGGTCCTGCCCTGATTTGCCTTTCTAAAATGCAGCTCTTGACATTTATCTGAATTAAACTCCATCTGCCACTCCTCAGCCCATTGGCCCATCTGATCAAGATCCCGTTGTACTGTGAAGTAATTTTCTTTGCTGTCCACTACACCTCCAATTTTGGTGCCATCTGTAAACGTACTAACTCTATCTCCTATGTTCACATCCAATTCATTTATATAAATCCTCATTGAATGGCAGAACACCAGGATCTCAGAGGAAGACGGGAATCTTGAGGTACTTGTCCACAGATCCCTGCCGTTGGCAGCATAGGTGAATAGGGTAGTAACCTGGGGAGGCAATGGACTAGTGGGATTATATCCAGGCTATTCACCCAGAAACTTTACTCATGTTCTGGGGAACCAAAGGCTCTACAAAGACAGACAGCATGACAATGACATAGGCATGGAAAATGACCCTACAAAGTCCTCCTTACTATCATCTAGAATTGCTGCTAAAATGTTGGAGAGCTGTCAGGCAACAGCCTGACATAGACATGCTCCCAGAATCAGGCCTTACATCTCCCACCAGCAGGACAGACTCAACAGACGGTGTAGTACACTGGGATACAGTTGGGAGGGAGTTGCTCTGGGAGTCCTCAACACTGATTTCGGGCACCAGGAAGTGGTGGAGGGGTCAGTTGCAATGGGACACAGTTTCAAAGGGCAGGGTGAAGGAGGGAGGGTGAGTTTGGAAGAGATGTGCGAGGCAGGTTTTTCCCACAAAGGGTGGTGCGTGCCTGGCACACGCTGCCAGAGGAGGTGGTGGAAGCAGACAGAAACCAGTAGTCAAGAGGCACCGAGACTGATCCATGAATAGGAAGGTAATACAGGGAAACGGATCCTGTAAGTGAAGGCAGTTTTAGTGTGGAAGGGCCGAATGTGTCAGCACAGGCTTGTAGGGCTGAATGGCCTGTTCCTACGTTGTATTGTTCTTTGTTCCCTGTTATGATTTGAATCCACCACATAAACATAACGGCTAAAAGAACAGGTCAGAATTTAGAAACACTGTGGTGAGTCAGTCACCTCCTGACTCACCAAAGCTTGTTCACCATCTACAAGGCACAAGACAGGAGTGGGATGGAATTATCCCCAATTGCCTGGATGGGCGCAGTTCCAAAAACACTCATGAAGCTAAACACCATCCAAGACAAAGCAGCCCCACGTGTTTGACAGAACACCAACAAACATCCACTCCCTCCACCACCGACGCTCAGTAGCAGCAGAAATTTACCAAAGATCCTCAGGCTGCACCTTCCATATGCACACCCACCTCCATCTAGAAGGACGAGAGCAGCAGATACCTGGGAACACCATCACCTTCAAGCTCCCCTCCAAGCCTCTCATCATCCTGACTTGGAAATATATCACTGTTCCTTCACAGTCGCTGGGTCAGAGTCCTGGAATTCCCTCCCTAAGGGCATTGTGGGTCAAGCTACAGCAGGCTGACTGCAGCGGTTCTAGAAGGCAGCTCACCCCGACCTTCTCAAGGGGCAACTAGGAAGGAGTGATAAATGCTGACCAGCTGACACCACCCTCGTTACATGAGAGAAAAAAAGGCTGATTATTCTGAGGTATCACTTTCCGCCACTGGGACATTCATTATCAGAGGAGGGGAGTCATATTGCAGCTCTCTGTGACTTTAGGTTTGGCCACAACTAGGCAGTTCACTTTCAGAAGGATGGGATTGCACTGGAGACGAAGGCACGGTCACTCAGTGGTTAGCACTGCTGCCTCACAGCACCAGGGACCCGGGTTTGATTCCAGCCTCAGGTGACTGTTTGTGTGGAGTTTGCACATTCTCCCTGTGTTTGCATGGGTTGCCTCTGGGTGCTCAGGTTCCCTCCCACAGTTCAAAGATATGCAGTTTAGGTGAATTGGCCATGCTAAATTGCCCATAGTATTCAGGGATGTGTAGGTTAAGTCCATTAGTCTGGGATAAATGTAGAGTGGTAGGGTGGGCTACTCTTCGGGGGGGAATCAGTGTGGACTTGTTCGACCGGATGGCCTGTTACCACACTGTGGTGATCCTATATTCTCATTCAAATCATTTATATAAATGACAAACAATTTTATTTCTTTTTTTTTGTTTGATCGATTTTGTTTCCACACTGTAGGGATGCTATGATTCGATGAAAACTGAACAAACTTTGTAATTACTCACAATTTTCTTGGTTCACCATGAATGCCAACACATTACAGCGTGGGCGGCACGTTGGCACAGTGGTTTGCACTGCTGTCTCATAATGCTAGAGAACCCAGCTTCAATTCCCATCTCAGGCAACTGTTTGTGTGGAGTTTGCACATTCTCCCCATGTCTGTGCAAGTTAGATGAATTGGCCGTGCTAAATTGCCCGTAATGTTAGGTGAAAGGTTAAATGTAGTGGAATGGGTCTGGGTGGGTTGCTCTTCCGAGGGTCGGTGTGGACTAGTTGGGCCGAAGGGCTGTTTCCACACTGTAAGTAATCTAATCTAAATGAACTGGGTGCTGGAAACATTTTATTTAGAGTTTTGGCCTTGCTTGTCACTGTGACACTATATAGAATATTCTAATAATGCCTTGTCTCACTAAAGTTTAGGTTCAATAATCAGCACCTTTAATTGTTTATAAATACTGAACCTTGATGTGACATCAACAGTGACCCTTACTCACTGTTTATATCATTTAGAGAAATATTCATATCATTTGGCATAGCCCTATGTTTACATTTAGTTACTGTTCAAACTGACAGCCAGCGCTGGTTCCCTTTCTTTACCATATAAATATTTTGCTCATTTCCTTCAATAATTTTTCTAACCATTATTAATTTATCAGCTGTTCAGTCCATTAGTCTGTACAGTTTCACGAATGTAGGTATAAACATTCCAGACTATTGTATTAGTTTTATTTGTTGAAGATTGTTTGGTGGTTAATAATAAAGATCCTGTTCCTTCTTTAACTGGTTAAACTGTCATTGTCAGCCGACCATAGTGGCTATCGTATCACAGTTGCTTTGATGAATTATCTGCACTAAAGTTCTTGTCTATTAGGAAATCAGTGTTAACTACTTTAATGGTTGGGTGCTGTCTGATCTTCTGAGACTTTGCTGCACAGTTTCCATTCCGAGTTTAGATTTCAGCATCCACAGTATTTGTCTCTAGGTATCCTGGTGTTCTAGTACATCAGTTAACGAAAGCAAGCATGCAAGAGTAGCAGGCAGTGAAGAAAGCGAATGGCATGCTGGCCTTCATAACAAGAGGAATTGAGTATAGGTGAAAAGAGGTCCTTCTGCAACTGTACAGGGCCATAGTGAGACGGCACCTGGAGTATTGTGCGCAGTTTTAGTCTCCAAATTTGAGGAAGGACATTCTGGCTATTGAGGGAGTGCAGCATAGGTTCACGAGGTCAATTCTCGGAATGGCAGGACTATCATACGTTGAAAGATTGGTGTGATTGGGTTTGTATGCACTTGAGTTGAGAAGGATGAGAGGGGATCTGGTTGAGAGGTATAAGATTATTAAAGGATTGGACACTCTGGAGGAAGGAAGCATGTTTCCACTGATGGGTGAGGCCAGAACCAGAGGACATAGTTTACAAATAAGGGGTAGGCCATTTAGAACAGAGTTGAGGAGAAATGTCTTCACCCAGAGAGTGGTGAATATTTGGAATTCTTTGACCCCGAAGGCCATGGAGGCCAAGTCTCTGGATACCTTCAAAAAAGAGATGGAATGAGCTCTTAAAGACAGTGGAATCCAGGGTTATGGGGATAAGGCAGGAACAGGATGCTGATTGTGAATGATCTATCATGATCATAATGAATGGTGGTGCTGGCTCGAAGGGC
This sequence comes from Chiloscyllium punctatum, assembly GCF_047496795.1. Classification (NCBI taxonomy): domain Eukaryota; kingdom Metazoa; phylum Chordata; class Chondrichthyes; order Orectolobiformes; family Hemiscylliidae; genus Chiloscyllium; species Chiloscyllium punctatum. The sequence goes on from NC_092784.1 coordinate 40,330,091, forward strand.
TGAATGGCCTACTCTTGCGTCTATTGTCTATTATCTTTTATATTCCTGCTTGTCTTATTCAGGCTGGTTTCTCTCTCCCATCATGCATTTTCTATGTCACTAAATGACAACATTTATGACTATTTTATATGACTAAGATTGGAAACTTTAGTGTACATGAAATGGAACAGGAACGTACATCTGATGGAGCAGGAATACATATTCCTTGGAGCAGGAGGATACATTCTAGAATGGTTCAGTTCTAACACATGACTCAGAGGGCTGGAGAGGCGTCACGTTAAATCTGTAGCAGGGTGACTGACTTTCATAGCACTGGATAAAACACCTGTGGATATTGCCACACAAATGAGGAATTTGCAATCTACACCTTAAAATTAAACAGCAACCCAGAGAACTGAAGATCCACCTGTTGGCTCTTCCTGATAAACTTAGAATTTGTATAAACCCCAATCATCACCAGCTCCCTTCCTGTCACCCTAACCTACAACCCAAAGGTGATCCCCAGCTCCCCTCCTCCCACCCTTCCCTGCCATTACCCCTCACCCTTATCTTCCCCCATAATATTGTATGCAGAGCCCTTTAACAGGCCAAAGGTTTCAAATGCAGTATATCATGGACTTGCTTTGGAGGCCTTTCAGCTCCGAGAAAAAAGCAGCAATACTAAAATAACATCCCTATTTGTTGTTTTTCAGAGAAAATATTCCGGAGAAAATGTGTGAAACGAGAAGTCAAGTTTCTCAAACTGCTTCTTACATATTCCCCACTCATTTCGAAACTGGCCCATTCTATCAGGGCTGTGACCTGACTGAAGTGATTGGGAGATGAAGACAAAGGGGGTTTCACTCTGCTGCCCTCCTTATAGTGCTACCAGCCGACTGCACCCACGACAGGGGACTGCAGCATGGGACTTGAAAGCAGCTTTCAGCCCAGGGACAGCCTCCCCACAAACCACACAAACTGCTGCAACTGATGAACTGCAAGTTTCTGGAACATGATAGAAGCTGCAGGGAGATATCACAGCAGGTAATGGCAAGTGGTTCCAGGTTGAACAATGGCACCTTCAAGGGAATTGCCATCCACCTTGAGACCTGTGAGAGGCCATGTTTCTGTGGGGGGCAGTGAGTTATCAAAGAACTCTCTTTGCAGGGAGTAGATAGAGGTGAATGCAGAGTCTCACCCTGGAGATGTGGCAGTCTAACGCTCTCACACAGAAGACTCTATTTGAAGTGAGTGGATACATCTTCAGATCATAGAATCCCTACAGTGTGGAAACAAGCCATTTGGCCCAACAAGTCCACACCAACCCTGCGAAGAGTAACCTACCCAGACCAATTCCCCTACATTTACCCCTGACTAATGCACCTCACGTCCACATTCCTAAGCACTCTAGGATAATTTAGCATTGTCAATTCACCTAACCTGCATATCTTTGGACTGTGGGAGGAAACTGGAGCATCCGGAGGAAATCCACACAGACACACAGAGAATGTGCAAATTCCACACTGACAGTCGCCCGAGTGTGGAATCAAACCCAACTCCCCGGGGATCTGAGGCAGCAGTGCTCACCACTGTGCCACTGTGCCCCTCTTTCGATTAAAGTTTACATTCCATAGAATCTCAACACTGTGGAAGTAGTCCATTTGGCCTATCGAGTTCATGCTGATCCGCCGAAGAACATCTCACCCTCCCCCATTGATACTTCTGTTTTCATCCCTAAGCATGGAGCTTCAGTCTGCAGTTCTGAACAGAAGTAACAGTGCGGAAGATGTTTTACTCATCACTCCCTTAATGACTGCAGGCAGAATTTGCAATATTGAGCAGTGCGTTCAAACGTAGATACACTCCCTACATCCAACGGTACAATACTGTGCAGAGTATTAGAGCTGTGACATATTACAATGTATTGCACTCAGTGACAGAAACAGCTGCAGTTAGAGAATTAGGATGGACTGAATAACAAACACAAAGAGAAGATCTCGAAGCAGTTTCTCCAGTCTTTGTAAACCGACTGTGCTGAATTTTCTCTTTACTGTGGCTTTCCACTTCCTGGGATTAGTATGAAAATCGCTGTTTGGCATTCAAAACCATGCAACGAAGGGAAAAGAGTGCATAACCTGAATAGATGGAGTGTCCAGTATTTATTAATTTATTCAGCCTCAGGATGTGGATGTTGTTGGCTGGGCAAACACTGAGAATCCACCTCTACTTGCCCTTGAGAAAGGAGTGGTGAATCTCACCTTGGACCACTGGAGCCCGTGTGGTGTATGTACCTCCACGATGTTGTTAGGAAATCCAGAATTTCAGCCCAGCTACAGTGAAGGGGCAGTGAAATATTTCCCAATCAGGAGAGTTAGTGCCTTGGAGGGGAAGGTGTAGGTGCTGGTGCCCCCGTGTATCTGCTGCCCTTGTCCTAAAAGACAGAAGAGGCTCCCAGTTTGGAAGGTGGTTTCAAAGTATCCTTGGTGAACTTTTGCAATGCATTTTGTAGATGGTGCACATCATGATGGTGGTGGTGAATGGTGAAGGATTTTGGTGGGGTGCCAATCAAGCCTGTACTGTGTCAAGCTTCTCCAAGCATATAATATGGCCCTTTGCCTACTGCTCCATTCAATACATTATGGCTGATCTGCCTGTGTTCCAAAATTCACATACTTATCCAGCCCCAATAACGGATCTGTGAATCTATCCACTTCGACCTCAATGACCCCCGACCTCCATCGGCTTCTGAAGCAGAGAGTTCCAAAATCACACAAACTTCGAAGAGGGAAGAAATTCCCTCATCTCTGTCTAAAAAGGATGATAATATTTTTAAAAGAGCGTCCCATAGTTCTGGGTTAAAAATCACACAACATCAGGTTGTAGTCCAATAGGTTTATTTGGAAGCACTAGTTTTCAGAGCTCTGCTCCTTCATCAGGTAGCTGTGGGACAGGATCATAGTACACAGAATTTATAGCAAAAGATTACAGTGACATGCAAATGAAATGATATATCGAACAAATCTAAATTGTTGTTAAGTCTGTCATCTTTTAGAATGGATTGCAGGTTTTGGTTCATTAATATGTCATCTCCAGAACTTCTTTTAAGTCACATTCTCGAAATAACTTAAAGTTTTATATAAAACAGATGACACCTCAGCTCAGACAAAGTATTAAAGGTGTGTGGTTAGAACATGTCTGTATGCCAACCTTGAATGAGACTGGTTCCATTTCCAAAGCAAGAATTTATAAAATATTACATGGATTAACTGCCTGAATTGACAGCCAGCAGATTGTGTGCTTTTTGAGCAAAATAGAATGTATCTGCAAACATAATTCTGCACATGCAAATTCACTCCATAGATGTCTACGTGTGTGTGTGTGTACGTGCATGAGAGAGTGAGAGAGAAAATGTGAGTGTGAGGGTCTGCATGTGAGTGTGTGCATGTAAGTGTGAGTGTGTCTGAGAGAGAGTGTGTTTGCAGGTGTGCATGCTTTGTAAAGAGTGTGTGTGTGTCAATGTGATGGAGTATAAGCCTGTGGCAGGGTTTGTGCATGGTGTGAGAATGGAGTGTGTATGTGTATTCGTACGAGAGAGGGCGAGTATATGAGTGAGCTGAAAATGTCTTGCTAGAAAAGCGCAGCAGGTCAGGCAGCATCCAAGGAGCAGGAGAATCGATGTTTCGGGCATAAGCCCTTCTTCAGGAATGAGGAAAATGTGTCCAGCAGGCTAAGATAAAAGGTAGGGAGGAGGGACTTGGTGGAAGGGCATTGGAAATGCAATAGGTGGAAGGAGGTTAAGGTGAGGGTGATAGGCCGGAGTGGGGGTGGGGGCGGAGATGTCAGGAAGAAGATTGCAGGTTAGGAAGGTGGTGCTGAGTTTGAGGGATTTAACTGAGACAAGATGGGTGGAGGGGAAATGAGGAAACTGGAGAAATCTGAGTTCATCCCTTGTGGTTGGAGGGTTCCTAGGCGGAAGATGAGGCACTTTTCCTCCAACCGTCGTGTTGCTATGGTCTGGCAATGGAGGAGTCCAAGGACCTGCATGTCCTTGGTGGAGTGGGAGGGGGAGTTGAAGTGTTGAGCCACGGGGTGGTTGGGTTGGTTGGTCCAGGTGTCCCAGAGGTGTTCTCTGAAACGTTCCGCAAGTAGGCGGCCTGTCTCCCCAATATAGAGGAGGCCACATCGGGTGCAGCGGATGCAGTAAATGAGGTGTGTGGAGGTGCAGGTGAATTTGTGGCGGATATGGAAGTATCCCTTGGGGCCTTGGTGGGAAGTAAGGGGGGAGGTGTGGGCACAAGTTTTGCACTTCTTGCGGTTGCAGGGGAAGGTGCCAGGAGTGGAGGTTGGGTTGGTGCGGGGTGTGGGCCTGATGAGGGAGTCACAGATGGAGTGGTCTTTTTGGAACGCTGATAGGGAAGGGGAGGGAAATATATCCCTGGTGGTGGGATCCGTTTGGAGGTGGCGGAAATGACGGCGGATGATACGCAATATATGGAGGTTGGTGGGGTGGTAGGTGAGGACCAGTGGGGCTCTGTTCTGGTGGCGGTTGGAGGGTTGGGGCTCAAGGGCGGAGGAGCGGGAAGTGGAGGAGATGCGGTGGAGGGCATCGTCGGCCACATCTGGGGGGAAATTGCGTTTCCCTCCCCTCCCCTATCAGCGTTCCGAAAAGACCACTCCCTCCGTGACTCTCTCGTCAGGTCCAAACCCCCCACCAACCCAACCTCCACTCCCGGCACCTTCCCCTGCAACCACAAGAAGTGCAAAACCTGCGCCCACACTTCCCCCCTTACTTCCCTCCAAGGCCCCAAGGGATCCTTTCATATCCACCACAAATTCACCTGCACCTCCACACACATCATTTATTGCATCCACTGCACCCAATGTGGCCTCCTCTATATTGGGGAGACAGGCCGCCCACTTGCAGAACATTTCAGAGAACACCTCTGGACCCCGGACCAACCAACCCAACCACCCCGTGGCTCAACACTTCGACTCCCCTTCCCACTCCACCAAGGACATGCAGGCCCTTGGACTCCTCCATCACCAGACCATAGCAACACGACGGTTGGAGGAAGAACGCCTCATCTTCCGCCTAGGAACCCTCCAACCAAAAGGGATGAACTCAGATTTCTCCAGTTTCCTCACTTCCCCTCCCTCCACCTTGCCTCAGTCAAGTCCCTCGAACTCAGCACTGCCTTCCTAACCTGCAATCTTCTTCCTCACCTCTCTGCCCCCACCCCCACTCCGGCCTATCACCCTCACCTTGACCTCCTTCCACCTATCGCATTTCCAACGCCCCTCCCCCAAGTCCCTCCTCCCTACCTTTTATCTTAGCCTGCTGGACACATTTTCTTCATTCCTGAAGAAAGGCTTATGCCCGAAACGTCGATTCTCCTGCTCCTTGGATGCTGCCTGACCTGCTGCGCTTTTCCAGCAACACATTTTCAGCTCTGATCTCCAGCATCTGCAGTCCTCACTTTCTCCTCGAAGTATATGAGTGAGGGTCTGTGTGAGTGTGTGAGTATGTAAGAGTGTGTGTGTTACTGAGAGAGTGTACAGTGTAGTCGTGGTGTCAGCTGTAATTTGACATGAACACAATATCTCAGTTGAGGCTATCCTTCTGGGTGCCCCGTCATTCTGGACTGACCCACGAGAGGAAACATTCTTTCCATGTCCACCTTTTCAAGACCATTCAGGGTCTTAGTCACTTCAGTCAATTCACCCCTCACTTTTCTCAGCTCCAATGAAAACAAGCTGAGACAATCAAACTTCTGCTTCTACCAAGCAGCAATCGAAAAATCCTGCGCTGAACCACCCCCAATGTTTTGATATCCTTCCTGGTGAAGATAGGTGCGCACAACAAGGAAGTTTTTACAATTGGGGGAAGGGAAATTACGATGCTGTAAGACAGGATTTGAGGAGCATACGTTGGGAGCATAGGCTGTCAGGGAAGGATGTGGTGGAAATGTGGAACTTTTTCAAGGAGCAGATACGACGTGTCCTTGATATGTATGTACCGATCAGGCAGGAAAGAAATGGTCGTGTGAGGGAGCCTTGGTTGACGAGGGAGGTTGAATGTCTAGTAAAGAGGAAGAAGGAGGCTTACATAAGGTTGAGGAAACAAGGTTCAGACAGAGCAGTGGAGGGATACAGGATAGCCAGAAGGGACCTGAAGAAAGGGATTAGGAGAGCTAAGAGAGGGCATGAAAAATCCCTGGCGGATAGGATCAAGGCAGAACCCCAAGGCATTCTATGCGTATGTGAGAAACCTGAGAATGACGAGAACGAGGGTAGGTCCGATCAAGGACAGTGGTGGGAGACTGTGTATTGAGTCGGAAGAGATAGGAGAGGTCTTGAACAAGTACTTCTCTTCAGTATTTACGAACGAGAGGGACCGTATTGTTGAAGAGGAGAGTGTGAAACGGACTGATAAGCTAGAAGAGATACCTGTTAGGAAGGAAGATGTGTTGGACATTTTGAACAACTTGAGGATAGACAAGTCCCCCGGGCCTGACGGGATATATCCTAGGATTATGTGGGAAGCAAGAGAGGAAATTGCAGTACCGTTGGCAATGATCTTCTCGTCTTCACTGGCAACTGGGGTGGTACCAGGGGACTGGAGAATAGCGAATGTTGTGCCCCTGTTCAAAAAAGGGAATAGGGATAACCCCGGGAATTACAGGCCAGTTAGTCTTACTTCTGTGGTAGGCAAAGTAATGGAAAGGGTACTGAGGGATAGGATTTACGAGTATCTGGAAAGACACTGCTTGATTAGGGACAGCCAGCACGGATTTGTGAAGGGTAGGTCTTGCCTTACAAGTCTTATTGAATTCTTCGAGGAGGTGACCAAGCATGTGGATGAGGGTAGAGCAGTGGATGTAGTGTACATGGATTTTAGTAAGGCATTTGATAAGGTTCCCCATGGTAGGCTTATGCGGAAAGTCAGGAGGCATGGGATAGAGGGAAATTTGGCCAATTGGATAGAAAACTGGCTAACCGGTCGAAGTCAGAGAGTGGTGGTAGATGGTAAATATTCAGCATGGAGTCCAGTTACAAGTGGAGTTCCGCAGGGATCAGTTCTGGGTCCTCTGCTGTTTGTAATTTTTATTAATGACTTAGATGAGGGAGTCGAAGGGTGGGTCAGTAAATTTGCAGATGATACAAAGATAGGTGGAGTTGTGGACAGTGAGGAGGGCTGTTATCGGCTGCAGAGGGACTTAGATATGATGCAGAGCTGGGCTGAGGAGTGGCAGATGGAGTTCAACCCTGCCAAGTGTGAGGTTGTCCATTTTAGAAGGACAAATAAGAATGCGGAATACAGGGTTAATGGTAGGGTTCTTGGTCAGGTGGAGGAACAGAGGGATCTTGGGGTCTATGTACATAGATCTTTGAAGGTTGCCACTCAGGTGGATAGAGTTTGTAAGAAGGCCTATGGAGTATTATCGTTCATTAGCAGAGGGATTGAATTCAAGAGTCGTGAGGTGATGTTGCAGCTGTACAGGACTTTGGTTAGGCCACATTTGGAGTACTGTGTGCAGTTCTGGTCGCCTCACTTTAGGAAAGATGTGGAAGCTTTGGAGAGGGTGCAGAGAAGATTTACCAGGATGTTGCCTGGAATGGAGAGTAGGTCGTACGAGGATAGGTTGAGAGTTCTCGGCCTTTTCTCGTTGGAATGGCGAAGGATGAGGGGTGACTTGATAGAGGTTTATAAGATGATCAGAGGAATAGATAGAGTAGACAGTCAGAAACTTTTTCCCCGGGTACAACAGAGTGTTACAAGGGGACATAAATTTAAGGTGAAGGGTGGAAGGTATAGGGGAGATGTCAGGGGTGGGTTCTTTACCCAGAGAGTGGTGGGGGCATGGAATGCGCTGCCCGTGGGAGTGGTAGAGTCAGATTCATTGGCGACCTTTAAGCGGCATTTGGATAGGTACATGGATGGGTGCTTAATCTCGGATAGAAGTTCGGCACAACATCGTGGGCCGAAGGGCCTGTTCTGTGCTGTATTGTTCTATGTTCTATGTTCTATGAGACCTAAACTGTTGTGGTGATGGAGATACACTCCTGCAAGAAAGTGGAAAGTCTTCCACTGTCCTACTTACTTCTGCCTTGTAGACAAACTTTGAGGAATCAAGAGATGAGTTATTCACTATAGAATCCCGAGCTACCAACCTGCTCTTGTAGCCACAGACTTTATACAGTTGGTCGTGTTTAGTTTCTAGTCAATAGTAATTCCCAGGGTGAGGGATGGTGAGGGATTCAGTGATGGCAATGCTTTTGAATATCAAGGAGCAATAATTAGATTCTCTCTCGTTGGAGATTCCCAATACATGCCACTTGTATGGTGCAAATGTGACTTAACAGTTATTAGCTCAAACCAAATGATGGCATTTGGAAATAGCTTCAGTACTTCAGAAGATACAAATGGTGTGGAACATGATGCACTCATTGATGAAGCAACTGAAAATGCTTGTGCCTAGGACAGTACCATGAGGAGCTCCTTTGGTGATTGTTTTATACTGATGTCTAAGAGCTGAGAGAATTCACCGCCATCAAACACAGCTACCTTTCCTTGTGATAGACATACATGCACACACATATCAAACTAAAACCAGTGGAGAGGTTCCCCCGGTTCCTATTGCCTCCAATTTTGCCAGGGCTCATTCCCAGACTTGGTCAAATCCTGCCTTGATGTCAAGGCCAGTCTCCCAACCACCCCCTTTCAGTTCTTTTGTCCCCTGCTGTCCCCAATTCAGGAGCTGAGTGGGCCTGACAGAGCCCGAACTGAGTGTTAGTGAGCACTTTATTCTTTAGCAAGTCCTACTGTTGACTGAAACGTCCATGCTGGTGATACAAAATGAATGGATTGATTGGGCAGTAACTGTCTGGGCTGGATTTGTTTTGGCTTTGTGCACATGGCATCCCTGTACAATGTTACACATTACCGGTGTTTGCAATCTGTATTAGTGACATAGACTTAGGCACTGCGAGTAGCTCATCCAAACAGTGCTGCCATTTCAAAGTTAGCATTACATAAAACAAGCTTCACGGAATAAAGACCATTTGATTCAATCCTGTCGATTATGGTCCACTCAATCTGTCTTCCAGGTTTCCTTATCGAAATCCAACATTGTAACCATCAACCTTCTCACTCAGCTGCACATCTCAGCTTCCTCTGAAATACGTTTATACTGCAACAAATCTCTATCGGGGCATGGTCCACATTCTCACCAAACTGAATTCCCTACTGCATTCTGTAATGCCTATTTTATATTGATAGCTTTTAGTTATACTCCCCAACAAATGAAAATGTTCTCTCTGCATCTACATGATCAATTTCCATTGTTTTAATGACCTGCATTAAATGAGCTCTCAGCCTTTTTTATTCAAGAGGAAACAAACTCATCTTGTCAGTTCTTTCCTGAGACATTTACCTTTGCATTTCTGATGACAACCTTATCAATCTTCCCTGTCCCCTCTCCAGTCCTTCTATATCTTTTCCATAACACAGTGACAGGAACTGCAAGCAGCTTTATGTATGCCCTAACCAGACTTCATAATCAAGTAGAATGAAAATTCCTTACTTTCAAACTCTGTTCCAGTCCTACATTACCCTTATTTTAATAGTTTTGCTGACCCTGTGGTCCAGCCTTTAGTGATCAATGTGTTTGTACTGTGAAATCTTTCTGTCCCTCATCCCCTCCTAAATTCACACCTTCCAAGTAATCAGTGATCTTCTGATTCACCCTACCACTTCCCATTTACCCATCAAATTCCCCTTGGTAATTATTTACCCATTTTACACATTTATTGATGTCTTTTTTAAAACAGAATTCTTGCAGTCCTCATCAGTATTGACTATTTCCCTGACTGGAGTGTTGTGCCAGAAAAGCACAGCAGACCATGCAGTATCCGAGGGCCAGGAGAAGTGCTTTTGCCCTTCCATCGAATTTCCTGCTCCTCAGATGCTGCCTGACCTGCTGCGCTTTTCCAGCTCCACACTCTCAACTGTAATCTCCAGCATCTGCAGACCTCACTTTCACATATTTCCGAAAAACTCCCTCTCCATAAATGTGCAGTCAGCTGCCAATTTAGAAAATCTGAATTCCAAAGTCCAAATCCATATTGTGACCCACTGTGTTCCCAGCACTGATCCATGTGGAACACTGCTCCTCACTTTCTCCCACTTTGATCAACCACTCTTTAACCACACTCTCTGCTGTTTTGCTTGAAGTCAGCTCACAATTCATGACATCACTTTCCCGTGGCTAACCTTCCTGATGCTGCCTTACTTACTGTGTTCTTCCAGCCTCCTGCTTGTCTACCTTGGATTACAGCAAATGTAGATTTTTTTTTGTCTCCAACCCTATTAATTAGCACATTATTGAGTACCTTATTGAAGGCCATTTGAAAATGCAGGTAATTGATGCCAGCCACATCCCAGGGCCGACTCCCTCTGCTACTTCTTCAAAATATACAGCACAGCAAGATCCTCCCTTTTGAAATCCATGCTCACTCCTCAGTACAATTTTCTGAGTTTCATGCTATTTTAGACTTATCGTGACCATTTAATTCGTTTTTCAACTAACTGACAAACAATTGCAAGATTGAGATTGCGGATTTCCATGCAAATTTTAACTCTGCTGCAAAACAGCAGAATCAGCATCTCTAGAAAGGAGTGACCTTCTTGAGGTTTATAAAATCAGGAGGGGCACGAATAGGATACATAGACAAGGGCTTTTCCCTGGGATGGGGAAGTTCAAAACCCGTGGGTGCAGGTTTAAGGTGAGAAGGGAAAGATTTAAAAAGGACCTAAAGGGCAACTTATTCACGCCGACAGTGGTGTGTGTATGGAATGAGTTGGCAGAGGAAGTGGCAGAGGCTGGTACATTTGCAACATTTAAAGGATGGCTATATGACTAGGATTGGTTTAGAGGGATATGGGTCAAATGCTGCAAATGGCACTAGATTTATTGAGGATATCTGGTCAGCATGGGTGTGTTGGACTGAAGGGTCTGTTTCTGTGCTGTACATCTCAATGACACAATTACTCTATACACCAGTGAGAATTTAACAACTTACCGTGATAGAAAATACACCTCAAAAGACACAAAAACTGAAATTGTTTCATAAACGCAGCAGGCCTGGCAGCTTCTGTGAGGAGAGAGCAGATTAAGTATTGTGGGTCCAGTGACTGTTCACCTTCAAGAGTTAATGTTTAAAATCCCCCAACACCAGGTTCTAGTCCAACAGGTTCATTTGGCAGCACTAGCTTTCCAAGCATTGCTCCTTCATTGGGTAGGTAAGGAAGCAGAAGCGCTCTGAAAGCTAGTGCTTTCAAATAAACTTGTTGGGTGATTTATTAACTTTGTCCACCCCAGGCCAGCACTGGATCCTTCACTTCGAGGGTAAAAGTAATATTCCCTCAAATGGGCTAACTTAATTGTTCAACTTATATTACTTTTTAAATACCACCATTAGTATTCAAAGGTTGGAACCATTTGATTACACTTTGCACAGGTCGACAAAGAAACTTCCATTTGGAAACAGCTTAATGTGTCATGACTGAGATGTGTTGATACCCACTGCAGTTTCCTAAAGGCAGTGGCTTCACAAGACCAGATTCATTCAGCACCAAAGCAAAACATGTAAATCAATTTGAAATTCGAGCAATATCCACTTTTGTGTCGTATATAGTACCTCCCTCCCATTGATCTGACATTCTGGAATATTGAAGTCCCATTGTGATCTGCAGCTATAATTCTTACTGGGGAGGTCAGATTTACCTCTGGTTTGATTGAATTGATTTATAAATTAGAATGAAAGGATAGCTGAGTACATTAAGCAGCTCACTTCTGAACTTCCTCTGGGTCACTGTGTAAATGACTGTATTGGTACAAGAACTCAGCAGGTGAAGCATATTTCCTGCTTCTTGGAACCTTCGGAAATGGTTGAATGAAGATCTCCGTTTAAAGATGTTTGTAATTCGATAGAATATAAAATATGTGACTGCTGTCATCCAGAGCAGGATAAAACTGCTGGATATGGTAAAAAGTAAGATGATGGATCTTTTTCGGCTCTTCATCTCAGGGTCCTGATTATTTTCACCACTGCTATGGTCCCTGAGGCTCTTCCGGACCTGACTAGCAACTAAAATACGTCTGACAGTGAGAGCATTAAACAATAAAATTAAAATGAAGGGAAGTAATGGAGTTAACAGCTGTTCAATCCAAGAAAATGCTCTCCATGTGGGTAACAAATAAAAGCTTAATGATGTAAGGCAACCCCTTGGAATACTGTTAATTTTGAAATAATGAATATATGTAAAAGCCCAGGGAATATTCTTCAAACAGAACACTACATTCACAATCACTATAACCCCAACTGCAATTTTACCCTTGCAATATTTTGATTTCAGCTTTTCACAGCAAATTGCAACAAACCGATCGAATGTAAAAGCGACAGTTAACCAAACAGAGCAGTCTATAGCAGTCGGAGCCAGGAAGAGAATGAACTTGCACACAGGAGTGTAGAGCAGGAAAGACTTTAACCAATAAAGACCAGCAATCCGATATAATATGACATTGCAGACCACCACCATCAGATCTGCTGTAGCCATGGCCATCAGATAGCATGTGATGCATTTAGAGAGACCACACTTTCCAAGGGACAGGATCAGGATCGCTACCACGTTCACTGTAACAGAAAGATAAAAGCAGTAAAAGAGGATGAGTTGCCTGAAATGTAGATTGAAAAAATGTCCTTCCACACTTTCAAAAGAATTAGATAAGCAACTGGGTTTGGGTTGTGTTTTACAGTGTTGTGGAAAGGTATGGAGAAGTGAGGTAAGCCACATCACCCTTGCAAAGGGCTGGATTGGGCCAGAAGGTCAAATGGCCTCCTTCTGTGTTATAACCATTTGATAATTATATGACTACGCCAGGGCAAAGATGAAATACCAAGTATTCTCGCATGTTTAACAAAATCCATGGAGATCTGTTATGGAGTGTATGACACATAAAAAAAGGCAATTTGATCCATCACGTCTGTGTCAGATCAAAAACAATCACCAAACTATTCTAATCCATTTCTCACACTTGCCTTTGTGTGCTGGAAAAACACAGCACGTCAGGCAGCATCCAAGGAACAGGAGAGTCGACATTTCGGGCAGAAGCCATTCATCAGGCATTTGATGCACTTGCCCTTGCATGCCTGTCTCAATCTCGACGGCGAACAATTCATCATCTATCAAACGATTTATTTTAGGGTGTTGAGATTCTATGAGCAATTGAAGGATTAGAATTGGGGAGTGCAGGTGGGGAGTTGGAGATGGTCCATGAAAAGCCAGCACTGTAGAAAAGGAACCTCAAAAGGAAAGGGAAACATTGGGAGACAAGATGAGGGATTATGTGCACCAGAAGAGAAGCCAACAAAAAGGCAACGTGGGAACATGAGAGAAGACAACAACAAGGATTCAAAGTTCAACATAACAGAAGTGTTGCAGAGAAAATGCCATCAATGAGCAAAGGAACAGGATTAAAAGAGTCCAAAGATGTGCAGGATCGGTAGATTGACCATAAGAATTTGCCATTACTGTCCAGAGATATGCAGGTTATGTGGGTTAGCTATGGGAAATGTCGGGATACAGTGTGGACACTTTGGGGTCAGTGTGGATTCTTTGAGCTTTCACGCTGTATGAATTCGATGATTCTGAGAAAGACACTAAAGATGGAGAAGAAATGAAATGAGTGACGGTGGAAGGGAAAGGTTATACAGTAACCTGGTTGAAAGAGATCCGAATGGAAGGCAATGTCAAGGTGGCACCTAAAGGTTCAAAGAGAACATCAAGGTTAAAGAGCTCCAGGTAAAAATACAACAAAGTGAAGATGGACATTGAGGATGAAGGATAGTAGAAAGCAGCTGGAAAGAAAATATCAAGGCTGAGAGAAGATGACCAAATCTGATGAGTGTAAACAGGAATTGGCTGTTAACAAACAGAAAATGGTTTGTACATTTCTCACAGTCAAAGCAAGTGATTATATCCTGTTTGTTTAATAAAGGGCATCAATCTGGTATTGAGCTGGCTCCTGGAAACATCCAACTTTATCGATCAGACAAGTATTAAGATCTAAACTGAGTACATGAGCATGACTGCCTTTACCAGGCATTGGATAGAAATTGTCCCACAATGTGTTGAACACACCACCTTTTGAATTGACTTACCAGGCACTCCAAACGCTGCAAGAATAGGATAGTATATGAGTCCTATCGGGTAAAGCAATGACCTGTACATCTTCTGTGTGACGAAAGAGGCAAACCCACTGCCTGAATCAGTAAGTAAACGGAGACAGCAGTGATTCATTTATGGCACAGTGATTCCCTAATGGTTCTGTTTCATTGCGTCCCACTTGTCATTACTTACAGGTTACTGAACTGAATATGGGCATCATCTGGCTCTTCAATGCGAAACCAATTAGGGAAGGAGCCTTATTATTTACAAAAAAACAAAATGGGCACCTGACATTATTATTTCATTAAATCAAATCTCATGCCCCGCTGTGCACGACACAAAGGTTATTCTGCAGGAAGCAACTGCACAGGGCATTGGTCATCCTACTTTTGGAATATTCTGGACAAATCTGGTCTCCCTCCTTTAGGAAGGATATTGTGAAATTTGCAAAGGCCCAGAAAAGATCTACAAGGATTGGAGGGTATGAGGTATAGGGAGAGGATGAACAGGTTGGGGCTGTTTTGCCTGGAGCATCAGAGGGGTGAGCTTATAGATGTTTATAAAATCAAGAGGGACAGAGATAGGATATATGCTCAAGGTATTTTCCCCAGGAGAGGGGAACCCAGAACTAGAGGGCACAGATTCAGGGTGAAAGGATTTAGATTTAAAAGGGACCTAAGTGGCAACTTTTTTAGGCTGAGGGTGGTGCATGTATGGAATGAGCTGTCAGAGGAAGTGGTAGAATCTAGCTCAATTAAAAAGCATCTGGACGGATATGGGAATAGGAAGGGTTTAGAAGGACATGGGCCAAGTGCTGCCAAATGGGACGAGATTAATTTACGATATCGGGGCAGCATGGCTGAGTTGGACTGAAGGGTCTATGACTCAATGACTGACCCCACCCAGCATTTGAGATTGTGCAAACATTTGATGAAATGGATTACATGAGATTTCATGGAGAATATAACAGACACAAAAAAAATTCATCAAACCATAGCATTTGTGTGTTCAACATAAGCCTCTCCTCACTCTTTCTCACAGAAATATGTCCGTGTAAAAATCTACACCGTATTTCTTCATGATGCAAAAATAAAATATTGCAGTTGTGGGAAACCTGAAGAAAATACAATCAATGCTGCGAGTTCTCAACTACTCAGGCAGCGTCTGAGGTGAGATACAGCGTGAATAGGTGCAATCTTGTTGTAACACAAAGAAATGTGATGGGACTCTGCAGGAACGACCCGATTACAAGCCTACCAGGCAGTAGAGAGGACACCTACAGAACTTTACCTCCCATCAAGACCCTAAAGCTGGAGGTGGGCAGCTCCTGTTCCCAGCAACATTATCGAGGATGGGCTTGTAATCCTCTGAAGGACAGAATCCAGTGTTGTGGAATTGAACACTGAGGGTGGGGTGGGGGTGGGTGGGTTTGTAACCCCAATGGAGAGGCTCCAGTGTTCTGGAATTGTACAGTGTGGGGGAGGGTGAGTGGGTTAGTAATCCCTGAAGGACAGACCCCAGTGTTCTGGAATTGTACAGTGTGGGGGAGGGTGAGTGGGTTAGTAACCCCTGAAGGACAGACCCCAGTGTTCTGGAATTGTACAGTAGGGGGATGGGGATCGTTAGTAACTCCCGAAGACAGGCTCCAGTGTTCTATAATTGTACAGTTGGGGATGGGGGATGGGTTAGTAACCCCCTGAAGGACAGGCTCCAATGTTCTGGAACTCTATAGTGGGGGGGGGGGGGGGGGGGGGAGATGGGCTAGTAACCCCCAAAAGGACAGGCTCCAGACCTCTGGAATTGTACAGTGTGGGGGAGAGTGAGTGGATTAGTAACCCCTGAAGGACCGTCTCCAGTGTTCTGGAATTGTACAGTTGGGGATGGGGGAATGGGTTAATAACCCCATGAAGGACAGGCTCCAGTGTTCTGGAATTGTACTGTGTGGGTGAGGGTGAGTGGGTTAGTACCCACTGAAGGACCATCTCCGGTGTTCTGGAACTGTAAAATGGGAGCGGGAGGGGTGGGTTAGGAACCCCCTGAAGGACAGGCTCCAGTCTTCTCGAATTAAAAGGGTGAGGTGAGGCGGATGAAAATCATGGGTCTTCTGACTCAAACTTCAATACCAGCCGCGGGCAGTGGCTCTGGTTACAGCACCATTAAACCTAATTAGATGCCATTCCTGTCTCTCATCTCACTGCTTCGAGAGAAGGATACGTCCTCCCTGTAGTTCAAATTGATGAGCTTTCATCAGATCTGAAGACAAAAGGAAATTTCAGATTTTGGTTAAAGACTGTAGAATTGGAGAACAGCAGGAAGCACAAAGGAAAAGAGACTTTGTTTTGGCGATGCCTGGATGTGGGCATTATTTGCAATGCCAACGTTCATCACTGAACTGTAAATTACCTTGAGCTGTTTGGCTTGGTTTGTCCTTCGAGAGGGGAGCAAACGATATTGCTGTTGGAGAGTCACCTATAGGTCAGCTTTGGCAATGACAACAGATCCCCTTATTTAAGGACATTACTGAACCAGATAGAGTCATAGGCACAGTTATATAGCTCAGATACAGACTCTTCAGTCTACCTAGTCCATGCCAACCAGAATTCCTGTTATAATCTAGTCCCATTGAGTGCTCTGGTTTCCTACCACAATCCAAAGATGTGCAGGTTTGGGTGAATTGGCCGTGCTAAATTGTCCATAGTGTCTCGGATGTGTATGTTAGGTGCATTAGTCAGAGATAAGTGTAGGGTGATAGGGTAGAGGGATGGGTCTGGGTGGGTTACTCTTCAGAGGGACGGTGTAGACTTGTTGGGTCAAATGGCCTGTTTCCACGCTGTAGAGATTCTACAATTCTTTTCATATACCCATCCAGTTGTCTTTTAAATCTTGTAATTGTAACAGCTTACACCACTACCTCTGCTAGCCCATTCCACACATGCACCACCCTCTGTGTGAAAACATTTCCCCATAGGTACCTTTATATCTTTCCTCTCACAACCTAAACCTACGCCCTTTAGTTCTGGACTCCCCCACCCAAGGGAAAATACCGTGTCTATTTATCCTATCAATGCCCCTCATGATGTTGTAAACATCAATAAGGTTATCCCTCAGCCTCCAACACTGCAGAGAAAACAGCCCCAACCTATTCAGCCTCTCTCTGTCGCTCAAATCCTCCAACCCTGGTAACATCCTTACATATTAGGGGAGATTTGATAGAGGTGTACAAGATGATTAGGGGTTTAGATAGGGTTGACAGTGAGAACCTTTTTCCGCGTATGGAGTCAGCTGTTACTAGGGGACACAGCTTTAAATTAAGGGGTGGTAGGTATAGGCCAGATGTTAGGGGTAGATTTTTTACTCAGCGGGTTGTGAGTTCATGGAATGCCCTGCCAGTAGCAGTGGTGGACTCTCCCTCTTTATGGTCATTTAAGCGGGCATTGGACAAGCATATGGAGGTTATTGGGCTAGTGTAGGTTAGGTAGGCTTTGGTCGGCGCAACATCGAGGGCTGAAGGGCCTGTACTGCGCTGTATTTTTCTATGTTCTATGTTCTATATCTTTTCTGAACCCTTTCAAGTTTCACAACAACTTTCCTAAAGATGGGGAGACCAGAAATGAATGCAGTATTCAAAGAGTAGCCTAACCAAAGTCCTGTACAGTATCAATGTGACGTCCTAATACCTGTACTCAATGCTCTGACCAGTAAGGGAATACATACGAAACTCCTTCTTCACTATCCTATCTACCTATGACTCCACTTTCAAGAAACTATGAACTTGCACTCCATGGTCTCTTTTTTCAACAACACTCCCCAGACCATACCATTAAGTGTATAAGTCCTGCCCCGATTTGCCTTTCCAAAATGCAGCACCTTGCATTTATCCATATTAAACTCCATCTGCCATCCCTCAGCACATTGGCTCATCAGATCAAGATCCCGTTGTACTCTGAGGTAACCTACGTCCCTGTCCAGTACTCCTCCAATTTTAGTGTCATCTTCAAACATACGAAGTATACCTCCTATGCACACATCCAAATTATTTATATAAGTACAAAACGTAGTGGATCCAGCACAAATCCTTCTGGCACACCTCTGGTCACAGGCCTCCAGTCTGAATAACAACGCTCCATCACCACCCTCTGTCTTATAGTTTTGAGGCATTTCTGTATCCAAATGGCTAGTTCTCTCTGTATTCCATAAGATCGAATCTCACTAACCAGTCTTCCATGGGGATCCTTGTCAAACGCCTTACTGAAGTCTATATCGGTCACGTCCACCAATTGCCCTCATCAATCCTCTTTTGTTACTTCTTCAAAAATCTAATTAAGTTAGTAATACACAATTTCCCACATACAAAGACATATTGACTTTCTCTAATCAGTCCTTGCCTTTCAAATACTTGTAAATCCCACCCCTCAGGATTCCCTCCACCACTGATATCAGGCTGACTGGTGTATAGTTCCCTAGCTTTTCATTACCACCTTTCTTAATTGGTGGAATCACGTTAGCCATCCTTCAGGCTTCCGGCACCTCACCTGTGACTATCAATGATCCAAATATCTCAGCAATGGGCCTGGTAATCACTTCCCCAGCTTCCCACAGAGTTCGAGGGTACACCTGATCAGGTCCGGGGTGTTATGTGGTAATACAAGTCAACAATTTTTTTGTAGGTCACCGTTCGGCAAGATTTACTTTCGCAATTTTTAAAAATTGGATTCCAGATTCACTATGTTTCATGATGGGATGAAATTCATTCTTTTGATTGTGAATCCATTAACATTATCATTACACAACCATTCAGTGAATCAACCAACACTCAAAGAAACGGGTTTGACTCTTTCATTCAAAGCATCAAACTGCTTTCAATGATTCAGTGAAATGTGTTTCACACACTGATTCAATGAATTAAACTACATTTTTTGATTCAGTAAAAGGAGTTTCACTCCCTCATTCAATGAATCGAACTACGTTCATTCTTTCAATCAAATAAACATCACGCATTCATTTGAACAATCAAACTGCATTCATTCATGCAATGACTCGAGCTGTTCTCGTTCATTCAGTGAATCAGTCTATACTCATAGATTCAATGGAACGACTTTTACACACTCATTCAATGAATCAAACTGCTTTCATTCATTCAATGAAAGTAACCACGCATTCATTCGAAGAAACAAACTTCACTGATGCATGTAATGAATTTAGCTGATCTTGTTCATTCAGTGAAACAATCTCCCTTCAAAGAAGCGAGTTTCACTCTTTCATTAAATGAAACAAACTACTTTCAATGATTCAGTGTAACGAGTTTCACACACTGATTCAATGAATTAAACTACATTCCTTGATTCAGTGAAAGGACTTTCACTCACTTATTCAGTGAATTAAATTACATTCATTGATTCAGTGCAACGAGTTTCACTCACTCATTCAATGAATCAAACTACGTTCATTCTTTCAATCAAATAAACATTACGCGTTCATTTGAACGATCAAACTGCATTCATTCATGCAATGACTCGAGCTTTTCTCGTTCATCCCGTGAATAAATCTATGCTCACAGATTCAATGAAATGAGTTTCACTCAATCGTGAAATAAGCTACATGCCGTAATTCAGTGACATGGCTGTCGAACACTCATTCAATAAATCAAACGACATTCTTTCCATGAAATTGACTTGACTCATTCATTCGTAGAAACAAACGTCATTTATTCAAGCTTTGACTTGAGCTTATCTCGTTGATTGGTTTTTAATCATTCTATCTTCACCGATTCGATGAAAAGAGTTTCATTGAATCATTCAAGCAATTCAACGACATCCAATTATTCAGTGAAATGAGAGTCTCTCAAACATTCAACGATTCAAATTGTGTTCATTCATTCAGTGAAATTATATCCACGCATTCATTTGTAGGGACAAACTGAATTTATTCATGCAAGACTCCAGCTCATCTTGTTGAGTCATTGAGTAAATCTATACTCATAGATTCAATGAAACGAGTTTCACTCACACAATTAATGAATTAAGCAACATTCCTTGACTCATTGAAATGAGTTTCACGCACACATTCAATGAGTCAAACTACTTTCAATGAAATAAACTTCACGCCATCATTCGGAGGAACAGACTTCATTCATGCATGCAATGACTCGAGCTTATCTCTTTGAATCAGTAGATTGACGGAAATGTGTTTCACGCACTTATACAATGAATTAAGCTACATTCCTTGATTCAGTGACATGAGTTTCACACACTCATTCAATAAATCAAACTACAATTATGCATTCAATTAAACTAATCTCACGCATTCATTCGAAGAAATAAACTTCATACATGCATGCAATGACTCTAGCTGTTCTTGTTCATTTAGTGTATCGACCTACCTTCAAGGAAGCGGGTATCACTCTCTTATTCTATAAATCAAACTACTATCAATGATTCAGTGAAACGAGTTTGACACATTGATTCAATGAATTAAACTAAATTCCTTGATTCAGTGAAAGGAGGTTCACTCACTTATTCAGTGAATCAAACAACATCCATTGATTCAGTGCAACTACATGCCTTGATTCAGTAAAAGGAATTACACTCCCTCATTCAATGAACCAAACTACTCTCATTCTTTCAATGAAATATACATCACGCATTCATTTGAACAATCAAACTGCATTCATTCATGCAATGACTCGAGCTGTTCTCGTTCATTCAGTGAATCAGTCTATATTCATAGATTCAATGGAACGACTTTTACTCACTCAGTCAATGAATCAAACTGCTTTCATTCATTCAATGAAAGTAACCACGCATTTATTCGAAGAAACAAACTTCGCTCATGCACGCAATGAATTTAGCTGATCTTGTTCATTCAGTGAAACAATCTCCCTACAAAGAAGCGAGTTTCACTCTTTCATTAAATGAAACAAACTACTTTCAATGATTCAGTGTAACTAGTTTCACACACTGATTCAATGAATTAAACTACATTCCTTGATTCAGTGCAACGAGTTTCACTCCCTCATTCAATGAATCAAACTATGTTCATTCTTTCAATGAAATAAACATTACACGTTCATTTGAATGATCAAACTGCATTCATTCGTGCAATGAGTCGAGCTTTTCTCATTCATCCCGTGAATAAATCTATGCTCACAGATTCAATGAAATGAGTTTCACTCAATCGTGAACTAAGCTACATTCTGTAATTCAGTGACATGGCTTTCGAACACTCATTCAATAAATTAAACGACATTCTTTCCATGAAATTAACTTGACTCATTCATTCGTAGAAACAAACGTCATTTATTCAAGCTTTGACTCGAGCTTATCTCGTTGATTGGTTTAATCATTCTATCTTCACCGATTCGATAAAAAGAGTTTCATTCAAGCAATTAAACGACATCTAATTGCTCAGTGAAATGAGAGTCACTCAATCATTCAACGATTCAAACTGTATTTATTCATTCAGTGAAATTATCTTCACTCATTCATTTGTAGGGACAAACTGAATTAATTCATGCAATGACTCCAGCTCATCTTGTTGAGTCAGTGGATGAATCTACACATCAATAGATTCAATGAAACGAATTTCACTCACACAATTAATGAATTAAGCAACATTCCTTGACTCAGTGAAATCAAATTACTTTCATTCATTCAATGGAACAAA
Organism: Chiloscyllium punctatum; assembly: GCF_047496795.1. Taxonomy (NCBI): domain Eukaryota; kingdom Metazoa; phylum Chordata; class Chondrichthyes; order Orectolobiformes; family Hemiscylliidae; genus Chiloscyllium; species Chiloscyllium punctatum. Next base: position 40,351,962 of record NC_092784.1, read on the forward strand.
CTTTACGCCATCACTCGGAGAAAGACTTCACTCATGCATGCAATGACTGGAGTGATTAGAGTCAGTAGATTGACGGAAATGCGTTTCACGCACTTATACAATGAATTAAGCTACATTCTTTGATTCACTGAAATGAGTTTTACACACTCATTCAACGAATCAAATTGCACCCATTGATTCAGTGCAACGAGTTTCACTCACTCATTCAATGAACCAAACTATGTTCATTCATTCAATGAAACTTACTTCACGCATACATTTCACTCACTCATTCAATGAATTAAGCTACAATCATTGATTCAGTGAAATGAGTTTCGCACACCCATTGAATAAGTCAAATTACGTTCATGCATTCAATGAAACTCACCTCACGCAATCGTTCGAAGAAAGAAACTTCATGTATTCATGCAATGAATTTCGCTGATCTTGTTCATTGAGTGAATCAACCTACATTCAAAGTAACGGGTTTGACTCTCTCATTCAATGCATCAAAATGCTTTCAATGATACAGTGAAAAGAGTTTCACACACTGATTCAATGAATTAAACTGCATTTCTTGATTCAGTGAAAGGAGTTTCACTCATTCATTCAATGAATCAAACAACGTTCATTCTTTCAATCAAATAAACATCACGCATTCATTTGAACAAACAGACTGCATTCATTCATGCAATGACTCGAGCTGTTCTCGTTCATTCAGTGAATCAGTCTATACTCATAGATTCAATGGAACGACTTTTACTCACTCATTCAATGAATCAAACTGCTTTCATTCATTCAATGAAAGTAACCACGCATTTATTCGAAGAAACAAACTTCACTGATGCATGTAATGAATTTAGCTGATCTTGTTCATTCAGTGAAACAATCTCCCTTCAAAGAAGCGAGTTTCACTCTTTCATTAAATGAAACAATCTACTTTCAATGATTCAGTGTAACGAGTTTCACACACTGATTCAATGAATTAAACTACATTCCTTGATTCAGTGAAAGGATCATTTGAACGATCAAACTGCATTCATTCATGCAATGAGTCGAGCTTTTCTAGTAAATTCCGTGAATACATCTATGCTCACAGATTCAATGAAATGAGTTTCACTCAATCGTGAACTAAGCTACATTCCGTCATTCAGTGACATGGCTGTCGAACACTCATTCAATAAATTAAACGACATTCTTTCCATGAAGTTGACTTGACTCATTCATTCGTAGAAATAAACGTCATTTATTCAAATCTTATCTCGTTGATTGGTTTTTAATCATTCTATATTCACCGATTCGATATAAAGAGTTTTATTCAATCATTCAATCAATTAAACGACATCCAGTTACTCAGTGAAGTGAGAGTCACTCAATCATTCAACGAAATTATCTTCACGCATTTATTTGTAGAAACAGACTGAATTCATTCATGCAATGACTCGAGCTCATCTTGTTGAGTCAGTGAGTCAATCTGTACTCATATATTCAATGAAACGGGTTTCACTCACACAATTAATGAATTAAGCAACATTCCTTGACACAGTGAAATGAGATTCACGCACACATTCAATGAGTCAAACTACTTTTATTCATTCTATGAAATTAGCTTCACGCATTCATTAGAAGAAACAGATTCCAAACCTGCATGCAATGTGTCGAGCTTCTCTCATTGAGTCAGTGAATCAATCTATATTCATAGATTCACTGAAACGAGTTTCACTCACTCATTCAATAAATTAATCTACAATCATTGATTCAGTGAAATGAGTTTCACACACACATTCAATAAATCAATTGCATTCATGCATTCAATGGAACTCTCCTCACGCATTCATTCGAAGGAATAAACTTCATACATGCATGCAATGACTCTCGCTGTTCTTGTTCATTTAGTGATTCAACCTACTTTCAACGAAGCGGGTTTCACTCTGTTTTTCTATAAATGAAACAGCTATCAACGATTCAATTAAACGAGTTTCACACACTGATTCAATGAATTATACTAAATTTCCTGATTCAGTGAAAGGACGTTCACTCACTTATTCAGTGAATCAAACTACATTCAGAGCAACGAGTTTCACTCAGTCATTCAATGAGTCAAACTACTTTCATTCATTCAATGAAACTTACTTCACGCATCCATTCGAAGAAGCAAACTTCAATCATTCATGCAATCACTCGAGCTTATCTCGTTCATTACGTGAATTAATCTATGCTCACAGATTCAATGAAACGAGTTTCACTCAATCGTTTAACGAACTAAGCTTCAATCGGTGATTCAGTGAAATGGGTTTTGAACACTCATTCAATAAATCAAAAGACAATCATTCAGTGAAATTAACTTGCCTCATTCATTGGTAGAAACAAATGTCATTCATTCAAGCTCTGAGAGCTCATCTCGGTGATTAGTTGAATCATTCTATATTCACAGATTCAATGAAAAGAGTTTCATTCAAACATTCAATGAATTAAACGACATTCAATTACTCAGTGAAATGAGTATCACTCAATCATTCGATGAACCAAACCAAATGAATTTAACGTCATGCATTCATTTGTAGAAACAAACTGAATTCATTCGTGCAATGAGTCGAGCTCATCTCATTAAGTCAGTGAATCAATCTGTTCCCAGAGATTCAACGAAACGAGTTTCACTTACACATTCAATGAATCAACCTACTTTCATTCACTCAATGAACTTAACTTCAGACAATCATTCGGAGAAACAGACTTCATTCACGCATGCAATGACTCAAGTTTAACTCATTGAGTCAGTGAATCAATCTCTATCCATAGATTCACTGAAACGAGTTTCACTCACTCATTCAATGAATCAAGCTCCATTCCTTGATTCAGTGAAATGACTTTCACACACTCATTCAATAAATCAAATTAAATTCATGCATTCAATGAAACTAACCTCTTGCATTCATTTGAAGAAACAAACTTGATTCATGCATGCAATGACTTTAGCTGATCTTGTTCATTTAGTGAATCAATGCAGCGGTTTTCAGTCTGATTCAATGAACTGAACTGCTTTCAATGATTCAGTGAAACGAGTTTAACACACTGATTCAATGATTTAAACTGCATTATTTATTTCAGCGAAAGTCGTTCCATTCACTTTTTCAGTGAATCAAACTCGATTCATTAATTCAGTACAACGCGTTACACTCACATTCAATAAATCAAACTACGTTCATACTACCAATGAAATAAACATCAGGAATTCATTTGAAGTAACAAATTGCATTCATTCATGCAATGATTCGAGCTTAACACGTTCATTCAGTGAATCAGTCTATATTCATAGATTCAATGAAATGACTTTTACTCCCTCATTCAATGAATCAAACTGCTTCCATTCATTCAATGAAAGTAACTTCAAGCATTCACTCGAAGAAGCAAACTTCATTCATTCATGCAATGACTCGAGCTTATCTCGTTCATTCGGTCAATTAATCTATTATCACAGATTCAATGAAACGAGTTTCACTCACTCATTCTTTCAATTAAATAACTTAATTAAAGACTCATTTTGCTTCTACAAATGAATGCCGCAAGTTAAGTTCATTGAATGATGAATGAATTGTTTCGTTGAATGTATGAATATAGATTGATTCACTGAATGGACGAGATAAGTTTGAGTCATTGCATGAAGGAATGCCATTTGTCTCTTCAAATCAATGCGTGGTGTTTATTTAATTGAAAGAATGAACGTAGTTTGATTCATAGAATGAGTGAGTGAAACTCGTTGCACTGAATCAGGGAATGTAGTTTAATTAATTGAATCAGTGTGTGAAACTCGTTTCACTGAGTCATTGAAAATAGTTTGATTCATTGAATGAGAGCGTAAAACCCGCTTCATTGAATGTAGGTCGATTCACTGAATGAACTAGACCAGCTAAAGTCATTGCGTGTGCATGAATGAAGTTTGTTTCTTCGAATGAATGCGTGAGGTTATTTTCATTGAATGCATGAATGTAGTTTGATTTATTGAATGAATGTGTGAAATCCATTTCAATTGGTCAAGGAATGTAGCTGAAATCATTGAATGAGTGAGTGAACCTCGTTTCAGTGAATATATGGATATAGATTAATTCACTGACTCAATGAGATAAGCTCGAGTCATTTCATGTATGAATGAAGTCTGCTTCTTGAATGAATGCGTGAAGTTAATTTCATTGAAAGTAGTTTGACTCATTGAATGTGTGCGTGAAAATCATTTCAATGAGTCAAGGAATGTTGCTTAATTCATTAATTGTGTGAGTGAAACTCGTTTCGCTGAATCTATGAGTAGAGATTGACTCACTGACTCAACAAGATGAGCTCGAGTCATTGCATGAATGAATTCATTTTGTTTCTACAAATGAATGCTTGAAGTTAATTTCATTGAATGAATGAATATAGTTTGATTCATTGAGTGATTGAGTGAATCTCATTTTACTGTGCGATTGAATGTCGTCTCATTAATTGAATGATTGAATGAAACTATTTTCATTGAATCTGTCAATATTGAATGATTCAACCAATCAATGAGATAGTCTTGAGTCAGAGCTTGAATGATTGACGTTTGTGTCTACGAATGAATGCGTCACGTTAATTTCATGGAATGAATGTCGTTTGATTTATTGAATGAGTGTTCGAAACCCATTTCACTGAATCAAAAAATGTAGCCTTGTTCAATAAATGATTGGATGAAACTCGTTTCATTGAATCTGTGAGCATAGAATGAACGAGATAAGTTCGAGTCATGGCATGAATGAATGAAGTTTGCTTCTTCGAGTGAATGCTTGAAGTTAGTTTCATTGAAAGTAGTATGATTCATTGAATGAGTGAGTAAAAGTCATTTCATTTAATCTATGAATATAGATTGATTCACTAAGAAAACGAGATAAGCTGGAGTCATTGCATGAATGAATGCAGTTTGTTTCTTCAAATCAATGCGTCATGTTTATTTCATTGAAAAAATGAACGTAGTTTGATTCATTGAATAAGTGAGTGAAACGCGTTGCACTGAATCAATGAATGTAGTTTGAATCACTGAACAAGTGAGTGAAACTCCTTTGACTGAATCAAGGATTGTAGCTTAATTCATTGAAGCAGTGTGTGAATCTCGTTACACTGAATCATTGAAAGTAGTTTGATTCATTAAATGAGAGTGAAACCCACTTCTTTGAATATAGTTTGAATCACTGAATAAACGAGATTAGCTAAAATGACTGCATGCAAGAATGAAGTTTGTTTCTTCGAATGAATGCGTGAGATTAGTTTCATTGAATGCATGAACGTAGTTTGATTTATTGAATGAGTGAGTGAGTGAATCTCGTTTCGGTGAATTTATGCATATAGATTGATTCACTGATTCAATGAGATACGCTCGAGTCATTGCATGCATCAAATAAGTCTGTTTCTTCGAATGAATGCGTGAAGCAAATTTCATTGAATGAATGAAAATCGTTTCGTTGAATCTCTGAATATAGATTGATTCACTGAATGGAAGAGATAAGCTCAAGTCATTGCATGAATGAATGCAGTTTGTTTCTTCAAATCAATGCGTGCTGTTTGTTTCATTGAAAGAATGAACGCAGTTTGATTCATAGAATGAGTGAGTGAAACTCGTTGTTCTGAATCAATTAATGTTGTTTCATTCACTAAATAAGTGAGTGAAACTCCTTTCATGGAATCAAGTAATGTAGTTTAATTCTTTGAATTAGAGTGTGAAACTCGTTTCACTGAATCATTGAAAGTAGTTTGATTAATTGAATGAGAGAGTGAAACCCGCTTTATTGAATGTAGGTCGAATCACTGAATGAACAAGATCAGCTAAAGTCATTGCATGCATGAATGAAGTTTGTTTCTTCAAATGAATGTGTGAGGTCAGTTTCATTGAATACATGAATGTCGTTTGATTTATTCAATGAGCGTGTGAAACCTATTTCACTGAATCAAGGGACGTAGCTGAAATCATTGAATGAGTGAATGAATCTCGTTTCAGTGAAACTACGGATATGGAATGATTCACTGAATGATTCACGGACTCAGTGTAGGTCGATTCACTGAATGAACAAGATCAGGTAAAGTTATTGCATGCATGAATGAAGTTTGTTTCTTCGAATGATTGTGTGAAGTTAGTTCCATTGAATGAAAGAAAGCAGTCTGATTCATTGAATGAGAGAGTAAAAGTCGTTTTATTGAATCTATGAATATAGATTGATTCACTGAATGAACGAGATAAGCATGAATGAATGCAGTTTGTTTCTCCAAAGGAATGCGTGATGTTTAGTTCATTGAAAGAATGAAAGTGGTTTGGTCCATTGAATGAGTGGGTGAAACCTGTTGCACTGAATCATTGAATCTAAGTTTGATTCACTGAATACGTGAGTGAAATTCTTTTCTCTGAAGCAAGGGAAGTAGTTTAATTCGTTGAATCAGTGTGTGAAACTCGTTTCACTGTATCAATGAACTTAGTTTCATTCACTGAATAAGAGAGTGAAACTCCTTTCACTGAATCAAGGAATGCAGTTTAATTCACTGAATCATCGCGTGAAACTTGTTTCACTGAATCGTAGAAAGTAGTTTGATTCATTGCATGGTAGAGTGAATCCAGCATCATTGAATGTTGGTCGATTCACTGAATGACCAAGGTCAGCCAAAGTCATTGCAGGCATGAATGAAGTTTGTTTATTCGAATGATAGCGTGAGGTTAGTTTCATAAAATGCATGAATGTAGTTTGATTTATGGAATGAGTGTGTGAACCCCATTTCACGGAATCAAGGAATGTACTTAATTCTTTGAACTAGTTTCAGTGAATCTATGAATATAGAATGATTCACTCCCGAAACGTCGATTTCGAAGCTACTTGGATGCTGCCTGAACTGCTGCGCTCTTCCAGCACCACTAATCCAGAATCTGGTTTCCAGCATCTGCAGTCATTGTTTTTACATCAATGAGATCAGCTCGAGTCATTTCATGCATGAATGAAATTTGTTTCTTCGAATGAATGCGTTAAGTTATTTTCATTGAATGAACGAAACTAGTTTGATACATTGAATGTGTGCGTGAAACACATTTCACTGAGTCAAGGAATGTTGCTTTATTCATTAATTGTGTTAGTGAAACTCGTTTCATTGAATCTATGTGTAGAGATTTATTCACTGACTCAACGAAGTGATCTCGAGTCATTACATAAATGAATTAATTTTGCTTAAAAAAATGAATGCTTGAAGATAATTTCATTGAATGACTGAATATAGACTGATTCATTGAATGATTTAGTGGACGGAATGAATCTCTTATCATTGAATCTGTGAATATAGAATGATTCAACCAATCAACGAGATAACCACGAGTCAGAGCTTGAATGAATGACGTTTGTTTCTACGAATGAATTAGTCAAGTTAATTTCATGGAATGAATGTCGTTTGATTTATTCAATGAATATTCCAAAACCATTTCACTGAATCAAGGAATGTAGCTTAGTTTATTAAACGATTGAGTGAAACTCGTTTCATTGAATCTGTGAGCATAGATTAATTCACTGAATGAACGAGATAAGCTCGAGTGACTGTATGAATCACTTCCATGCGTGATTGCATGAATCAAACTACAATCAATGATTCAGTGTAACGAGTTTCACATACTGATTCAATGAATTAAACTACATTCCTTGATTCAGTGAAAGGACTTTCACTCACTTATTCAGTGAAGCAAACTACATTCATTGATTCAGTGCAACGAGTTTCTCTCACTCATTCTTTCAATGAAATAAACATCACGCACTCATTTGAAGAAACAAACTGCTTTCCTTCATGCAATAATTCGAGCTTATCTCGTTCATTTATTGAATCAATCTGTATTCATAGATTCAATGAAATGACTTTTACTCACTCATTCAATGATTCAAACTGCTTTCATTCATTCAATGAAACTAACTTCCCACATTCATTCGAAGAAGGAAACTTCAATCATTCATGCAATTACTCGTGCTCATCTCGTTCATTCTGTGAATTAATCGATGCTCACAGATTCAATTAAACGAGTTTCATTCAATCGTTTATTGAACTAAGCTACACTCCTTGATTGAGTGAAATAGGTATCGAACGCTCATTCAATAAATCAAACGACATTCATTCCATGAAGTTAACTTATTCATTGGTAGAAACAAACGTCATACATTCAAGCTCTGACTCGAACTTCTCTTGTTGATTGGTTGATTCTATATTCACAAATTCAATGAAAAGAGTTTCAATCAATCATTTAATAAATTAGACAACATTCAATTACTCAGTGAAATGAGATTCACTCAACCATTCAATTATTCGAACTATATTAATTCATTCAATAAAAGTAACTTCACACATTCATTTGAAGAAATTAACTTTATTTGTAGAAACAAACTGAATTCATTCATGGATTGACTCGAGCTCCTCTAATTGAATCAGTGAATCAATCTATACTCATGGATTCAATGAAACGATTAATTCAACAATTAATGAATTATGCAACATTCCTCGACTCAGTGGCATGAGTTTCACGCACACATTCAATGCATCAAACTACTTTCATTCATTCAATGAAATTAACTTCACGCATTCATTCGGACAAACAGACTTCATTCATGCATGCAATGACTCGAGCTTATCTCATTGAGTCAGTGAATCAATCTATATTCGTAGATTCACTGAAATGAGTTTTACTCACTCATTCAATGAATTAAGTTACATTCCTTGATTCAGTGAAATGAGTTTTGCACACTCATTCAATAAATCAAATTACATTCATGCATTCAATGAAACTAACCCCACGCATTCATTTGAAGAAACAAACTTCATTCATGCATGCAATGACTTCAGCTGATCCTGTTCATTTAATGAATCAACCAACATTTAATGAAGCGTGTTTCACTCTTATTCAATGAATCACACTACCTTCAATGATTTCAGTGAAACGAGTTTAACACACTGATTCAATGAATAAACTACACTCCTTGATTCAGTGAAAGGAGTTTCATTCACTTTTTCAGTGAATCATACCACATTCGTTGATTCAGTGCAACGAGTTTCACTCAATCATTCAATTACGTTCATACTTTCAATGAAATAAACATCACGCATTCATTTGAAGAAATTAACTTCACGCATTCATTTGTAGAAAGAAACTGAATTCATTCATGCTTTGACTCGTGATCCCCTTGTTGAGACAGTGAATCTATCTATATCCATAAATTCAATGAAACGAGAATCACTTACACAACTAATGAATTAAACAAAATTCCTTGACTCAGCGAAATGTGTCTCACACACTCATTCAATAAATCAAGCTACATTCATGCATTCAATGAGACTAAGCTCAATCATTCATTCGAAGAAAGTCATTGCATGTATGAATGAAGTTTGTTTTTTCGAATGAATACGTGAGTTTAGTTTCTTTGAATGCATGAATGTAATTTGATTTATTGAATCATTTCACTGAATCAAGGAATGTAACTTAATTCATTGGATGATTGAGTGAAACTCGTTTCAGTGAATCTATGAATATAGATTGATTCACTGACTCAATGAGATAAGCACGAGTCATTGCATGTATGAATGAAGTCTGTTTGTCTGAATGAATGTGTGAAGTTAATTTCATTGAATGAATGAAAGTAGTTTGATTCGTTGAATGTGTGCGTGAAACTCATTTCACTGAGTCAAGGAATGTTGCATAATTCATTAATTGTGTGAGTGAAACTCGTTTCATTGAATCTATGAGTATAGATTGACTCAATGACTCAAAGAGATGAGCTTGACTCATTGCATGAATGAATTTAGTTTATTTCTACAAATGAAGGCGTGAAGTTAATTTTATTGAATGAATGAGTATAGTTTGATTCATTGAGTGATTGAGTGAATCTCATTTCACTGAGTAATTGAATGTAGTCTAATTCATTCAATGATTGATTGAAACTCTTTTCATTGAGTCGGTGAATATAAAATGAATCAATCAATCAACTTAATAGCTTAATTCAATGAAGCGGGTTTCACTCTCTTATTCAAATTACTTTCAATGATTCAATGAAATGAATTTTACACACTGATTCAATGAATTAAACGATAATCCTTGATTCAGTGAAAGGAGTTTCACTCACTTATTCAGTGTATGAAACTACATTCATTTATTCAGTGCAACGAGTTTCCCTCACTCAATCAAACTACGTTCATTCTTTTAATGAAATAAACATCAATTATTCATTTGAAGAAACAAACTGCATTCATTCATGCAATGACTCGAGCTTATCTCGTTCATTCAGTGAATCAAGCTATATTCGTAGATTAAACGAAACGACTTTTACTCGCTTATTCATTGAATCAAACTGCTTTCATTCATTCAATGAAACTAACTTCACGCATTCATTCAAAGAAGCAAACTTCAATCATTCATGCAATTCGTGCTTATCTCGTTCATTCTGTGAATTAATCTATGCTCACAGATTCACTGAAACGAGTTTCACTCAATCGTTCAATGAACTAGGCTACGTTTTTTGATTCAGTGAAATGGCTTTCGAACACTCATTCAATAAATCAAACGACATTCATTCCATGAAATTAACTTGACTCATTCATTCGTAGAAACAAACGTCATTCATTCAAGTTCTGACTCGAGCTTATCTCGTTGATTGGTTAAATCATTCCATATTCACAGATTCAATGAAAAGAGTTTCATTCAATCATTCAATGATTTAGACGACATTCAATTACTCAGTGAAATGAGATTCACTCAATCATTCAATGAATCAAACTATATTCATTCATTCAATGAAATTAATTTCACGCATTCATTTGTAGAAACAAATTGAATTCATTCATGCATTGACTAGAGCTCATCTCATTGAGTCATCGAATCAATCTGTACTCATAGATTCAATGAAACGAGTTTCACTCACACAGTTAATAAAATAGACTCAGTTGAATGTGTTTCACGCACACATTCAATGAATCAACTACTTTCATTCATTCAATGAACTTAACTACACGCATTCATTCGAAGAGGCAGAGTCATTCATGAATACAATGGCTCAAGCTTATCTCAGTGAGTCAGTGAATCAATCTATATCCATAGAGTCACTGCAACGAGTTTCACTCACGTATTCAATGATTTCAGCTACATTCCTTGATGCAGTGAAGTGAGTTTCACACACTCATTCAATAAATCAAACTACATTCATGCATTCAATGAAACTAACCTCACGCATTTTTTCGAAGAAACAAACTTCATTCATGCATGCTTCATTGAATGTAGGTCGATTCACTGAATCAACAAGAAAATCTAAAGTCATTGCATGCATGCATCAAGTTTGTTTCTTAAATGAATGCGTGAGGTTAGTTTCATTGAATGCATGAATGTTGTTTGATTTATTGAATGAGTGAGTGAAACTCATTTCATTGAATTAAGGAATGTAGCTGAAATCATTAAATGAGTGAGTTAAAAACATTTCACTGAGTCAAGGAATGTTGCTAAATTCATTGAATGAGTGTGTGAACCTCGTTTCAGTGAATATATGGATATAGATTAATTCACTGACTCAATGAGATAAGCTCGAGTCATTTCATGTATGAATGAAGTCTGCTTCTTGAATGAATGCGTGAAGTTAATTTCATTGAAAGTAGTTTGACTCATTGAATGTGTGCGTGAAAATCATTTCAATGAGTCAAGGAATGTTGCTTAATTCATTAATTGTGTGAGTGAAACTCGTTTCGCTGAATCTATGAGTAGAGATTGATTCACTGACTCAACAAGATGAGCTCGAGTCATTGCATGAATGAATTCATTTTGTTTCTACAAATGAATGCTTGAAGTTAATTTCATTGAATGAATGAATATAGTTTGATTCATTGAGTGATTGAGTGAATCTCATTTTACTGTGCGATTGAATGTCGTCTCATTAATTGAATGATTGAATGAAACTATTTTCATTGAATCTGTCAATATTGAATGATTCAACCAATCAATGAGATAGTCTTGAGTCAGAGCTTGAATGATTGACGTTTGTGTCTACGAATGAATGCGTCACGTTAATTTCATGGAATGAATGTCGTTTGATTTATTGAATGAGTGTTCGAAACCCATTTCACTGAATCAAAAAATGTAGCCTTGTTCAATAAATGATTGGATGAAACTCGTTTCATTGAATCTGTGAGCATAGAATGAACGAGATAAGTTCGAGTCATGGCATGAATGAATGAAGTTTGCTTCTTCGAGTGAATGCTTGAAGTTAGTTTCATTGAAAGTAGTATGATTCATTGAATGAGTGAGTAAAAGTCATTTCATTTAATCTATGAATATAGATTGATTCACTAAGAAAACGAGATAAGCTGGAGTCATTGCATGAATGAATGCAGTTTGTTTCTTCAAATCAATGCGTCATGTTTATTTCATTGAAAAAATGAACGTAGTTTGATTCATTGAATAAGTGAGTGAAACGCGTTGCACTGAATCAATGAATGTAGTTTGAATCACTGAACAAGTGAGTGAAACTCCTTTGACTGAATCAAGGATTGTAGCTTAATTCATTGAAGCAGTGTGTGAATCTCGTTACACTGAATCATTGAAAGTAGTTTGATTCATTAAATGAGAGTGAAACCCACTTCTTTGAATATAGTTTGAATCACTGAATAAACGAGATTAGCTAAAATGACTGCATGCAAGAATGAAGTTTGTTTCTTCGAATGAATGCGTGAGATTAGTTTCATTGAATGCATGAACGTAGTTTGATTTATTGAATGAGTGAGTGAGTGAATCTCGTTTCGGTGAATTTATGCATATAGATTGATTCACTGATTCAATGAGATACGCTCGAGTCATTGCATGCATCAAATAAGTCTGTTTCTTCGAATGAATGCGTGAAGCAAATTTCATTGAATGAATGAAAATCGTTTCGTTGAATCTCTGAATATAGATTGATTCACTGAATGGAAGAGATAAGCTCAAGTCATTGCATGAATGAATGCAGTTTGTTTCTTCAAATCAATGCGTGCTGTTTGTTTCATTGAAAGAATGAACGCAGTTTGATTCATAGAATGAGTGAGTGAAACTCGTTGTTCTGAATCAATTAATGTTGTTTCATTCACTAAATAAGTGAGTGAAACTCCTTTCATGGAATCAAGTAATGTAGTTTAATTCTTTGAATTAGAGTGTGAAACTCGTTTCACTGAATCATTGAAAGTAGTTTGATTAATTGAATGAGAGAGTGAAACCCGCTTTATTGAATGTAGGTCGAATCACTGAATGAACAAGATCAGCTAAAGTCATTGCATGCATGAATGAAGTTTGTTTCTTCAAATGAATGTGTGAGGTCAGTTTCATTGAATACATGAATGTCGTTTGATTTATTCAATGAGCGTGTGAAACCTATTTCACTGAATCAAGGGACGTAGCTGAAATCATTGAATGAGTGAATGAATCTCGTTTCAGTGAAACTACGGATATGGAATGATTCACTGAATGATTCACGGACTCAGTGTAGGTCGATTCACTGAATGAACAAGATCAGGTAAAGTTATTGCATGCATGAATGAAGTTTGTTTCTTCGAATGATTGTGTGAAGTTAGTTCCATTGAATGAAAGAAAGCAGTCTGATTCATTGAATGAGAGAGTAAAAGTCGTTTTATTGAATCTATGAATATAGATTGATTCACTGAATGAACGAGATAAGCATGAATGAATGCAGTTTGTTTCTCCAAAGGAATGCGTGATGTTTAGTTCATTGAAAGAATGAAAGTGGTTTGGTTCATTGAATGAGTGGGTGAAACCTGTTGCACTGAATCATTGAATCTAAGTTTGATTCACTGAATACGTGAGTGAAATTCTTTTCTCTGAAGCAAGGGAAGTAGTTTAATTCGTTGAATCAGTGTGTGAAACTCGTTTCACTGTATCAATGAACTTAGTTTCATTCACTGAATAAGAGAGTGAAACTCCTTTCACTGAATCAAGGAATGCAGTTTAATTCACTGAATCATCGCGTGAAACTTGTTTCACTGAATCGTAGAAAGTAGTTTGATTCATTGCATGGTAGAGTGAATCCAGCATCATTGAATGTTGGTCGATTCACTGAATGACCAAGGTCAGCCAAAGTCATTGCAGGCATGAATGAAGTTTGTTTATTCGAATGATAGCGTGAGGTTAGTTTCATAAAATGCATGAATGTAGTTTGATTTATGGAATGAGTGTGTGAACCCCATTTCACGGAATCAAGGAATGTACTTAATTCTTTGAACTAGTTTCAGTGAATCTATGAATATAGAATGATTCACTCCCGAAACGTCGATTTCGAAGCTACTTGGATGCTGCCTGAACTGCTGCGCTCTTCCAGCACCACTAATCCAGAATCTGGTTTCCAGCATCTGCAGTCATTGTTTTTACATCAATGAGATCAGCTCGAGTCATTTCATGCATGAATGAAATTTGTTTCTTCGAATGAATGCGTTAAGTTATTTTCATTGAATGAACGAAACTAGTTTGATACATTGAATGTGTGCGTGAAACACATTTCACTGAGTCAAGGAATGTTGCTTTATTCATTAATTGTGTTAGTGAAACTCGTTTCATTGAATCTATGTGTAGAGATTTATTCACTGACTCAACGAAGTGATCTCGAGTCATTACATAAATGAATTAATTTTGCTTAAAAAAATGAATGCTTGAAGATAATTTCATTGAATGACTGAATATAGACTGATTCATTGAATGATTTAGTGGACGGAATGAATCTCTTATCATTGAATCTGTGAATATAGAATGATTCAACCAATCAACGAGATAACCACGAGTCAGAGCTTGAATGAATGACGTTTGTTTCTACGAATGAATTAGTCAAGTTAATTTCATGGAATGAATGTCGTTTGATTTATTCAATGAATATTCCAAAACCATTTCACTGAATCAAGGAATGTAGCTTAGTTTATTAAACGATTGAGTGAAACTCGTTTCATTGAATCTGTGAGCATAGATTAATTCACTGAATGAACGAGATAAGCTCGAGTGACTGTATGAATCACTTCCATGCGTGATTGCATGAATCAAACTACAATCAATGATTCAGTGTAACGAGTTTCACATACTGATTCAATGAATTAAACTACATTCCTTGATTCAGTGAAAGGACTTTCACTCACTTATTCAGTGAAGCAAACTACATTCATTGATTCAGTGCAACGAGTTTCTCTCACTCATTCTTTCAATGAAATAAACATCACGCACTCATTTGAAGAAACAAACTGCTTTCCTTCATGCAATAATTCGAGCTTATCTCGTTCATTTATTGAATCAATCTGTATTCATAGATTCAATGAAATGACTTTTACTCACTCATTCAATGATTCAAACTGCTTTCATTCATTCAATGAAACTAACTTCCCACATTCATTCGAAGAAGGAAACTTCAATCATTCATGCAATTACTCGTGCTCATCTCGTTCATTCTGTGAATTAATCGATGCTCACAGATTCAATTAAACGAGTTTCATTCAATCGTTTATTGAACTAAGCTACACTCCTTGATTGAGTGAAATAGGTATCGAACGCTCATTCAATAAATCAAACGACATTCATTCCATGAAGTTAACTTATTCATTGGTAGAAACAAACGTCATACATTCAAGCTCTGACTCGAACTTCTCTTGTTGATTGGTTGATTCTATATTCACAAATTCAATGAAAAGAGTTTCAATCAATCATTTAATAAATTAGACAACATTCAATTACTCAGTGAAATGAGATTCACTCAACCATTCAATTATTCGAACTATATTAATTCATTCAATAAAAGTAACTTCACACATTCATTTGAAGAAATTAACTTTATTTGTAGAAACAAACTGAATTCATTCATGGATTGACTCGAGCTCCTCTAATTGAATCAGTGAATCAATCTATACTCATGGATTCAATGAAACGATTAATTCAACAATTAATGAATTATGCAACATTCCTCGACTCAGTGGCATGAGTTTCACGCACACATTCAATGCATCAAACTACTTTCATTCATTCAATGAAATTAACTTCACGCATTCATTCGGACAAACAGACTTCATTCATGCATGCAATGACTCGAGCTTATCTCATTGAGTCAGTGAATCAATCTATATTCGTAGATTCACTGAAATGAGTTTTACTCACTCATTCAATGAATTAAGTTACATTCCTTGATTCAGTGAAATGAGTTTTGCACACTCATTCAATAAATCAAATTACATTCATGCATTCAATGAAACTAACCCCACGCATTCATTTGAAGAAACAAACTTCATTCATGCATGCAATGACTTCAGCTGATCCTGTTCATTTAATGAATCAACCAACATTTAATGAAGCGTGTTTCACTCTTATTCAATGAATCACACTACCTTCAATGATTTCAGTGAAACGAGTTTAACACACTGATTCAATGAATAAACTACACTCCTTGATTCAGTGAAAGGAGTTTCATTCACTTTTTCAGTGAATCATACCACATTCGTTGATTCAGTGCAACGAGTTTCACTCAATCATTCAATTACGTTCATACTTTCAATGAAATAAACATCACGCATTCATTTGAAGAAATTAACTTCACGCATTCATTTGTAGAAAGAAACTGAATTCATTCATGCTTTGACTCGTGATCCCCTTGTTGAGACAGTGAATCTATCTATATCCATAAATTCAATGAAACGAGAATCACTTACACAACTAATGAATTAAACAAAATTCCTTGACTCAGCGAAATGTGTCTCACACACTCATTCAATAAATCAAGCTACATTCATGCATTCAATGAGACTAAGCTCAATCATTCATTCGAAGAAAGTCATTGCATGTATGAATGAAGTTTGTTTTTTCGAATGAATACGTGAGTTTAGTTTCTTTGAATGCATGAATGTAATTTGATTTATTGAATCATTTCACTGAATCAAGGAATGTAACTTAATTCATTGGATGATTGAGTGAAACTCGTTTCAGTGAATCTATGAATATAGATTGATTCACTGACTCAATGAGATAAGCACGAGTCATTGCATGTATGAATGAAGTCTGTTTGTCTGAATGAATGTGTGAAGTTAATTTCATTGAATGAATGAAAGTAGTTTGATTCGTTGAATGTGTGCGTGAAACTCATTTCACTGAGTCAAGGAATGTTGCATAATTCATTAATTGTGTGAGTGAAACTCGTTTCATTGAATCTATGAGTATAGATTGACTCAATGACTCAAAGAGATGAGCTTGACTCATTGCATGAATGAATTTAGTTTATTTCTACAAATGAAGGCGTGAAGTTAATTTTATTGAATGAATGAGTATAGTTTGATTCATTGAGTGATTGAGTGAATCTCATTTCACTGAGTAATTGAATGTAGTCTAATTCATTCAATGATTGATTGAAACTCTTTTCATTGAGTCGGTGAATATAAAATGAATCAATCAATCAACTTAATAGCTTAATTCAATGAAGCGGGTTTCACTCTCTTATTCAAATTACTTTCAATGATTCAATGAAATGAATTTTACACACTGATTCAATGAATTAAACGATAATCCTTGATTCAGTGAAAGGAGTTTCACTCACTTATTCAGTGTATGAAACTACATTCATTTATTCAGTGCAACGAGTTTCCCTCACTCAATCAAACTACGTTCATTCTTTTAATGAAATAAACATCAATTATTCATTTGAAGAAACAAACTGCATTCATTCATGCAATGACTCGAGCTTATCTCGTTCATTCAGTGAATCAAGCTATATTCGTAGATTAAACGAAACGACTTTTACTCGCTTATTCATTGAATCAAACTGCTTTCATTCATTCAATGAAACTAACTTCACGCATTCATTCAAAGAAGCAAACTTCAATCATTCATGCAATTCGTGCTTATCTCGTTCATTCTGTGAATTAATCTATGCTCACAGATTCACTGAAACGAGTTTCACTCAATCGTTCAATGAACTAGGCTACGTTTTTTGATTCAGTGAAATGGCTTTCGAACACTCATTCAATAAATCAAACGACATTCATTCCATGAAATTAACTTGACTCATTCATTCGTAGAAACAAACGTCATTCATTCAAGTTCTGACTCGAGCTTATCTCGTTGATTGGTTAAATCATTCCATATTCACAGATTCAATGAAAAGAGTTTCATTCAATCATTCAATGATTTAGACGACATTCAATTACTCAGTGAAATGAGATTCACTCAATCATTCAATGAATCAAACTATATTCATTCATTCAATGAAATTAATTTCACGCATTCATTTGTAGAAACAAATTGAATTCATTCATGCATTGACTAGAGCTCATCTCATTGAGTCATCGAATCAATCTGTACTCATAGATTCAATGAAACGAGTTTCACTCACACAGTTAATAAAATAGACTCAGTTGAATGTGTTTCACGCACACATTCAATGAATCAACTACTTTCATTCATTCAATGAACTTAACTACACGCATTCATTCGAAGAGGCAGAGTCATTCATGAATACAATGGCTCAAGCTTATCTCAGTGAGTCAGTGAATCAATCTATATCCATAGAGTCACTGCAACGAGTTTCACTCACGTATTCAATGATTTCAGCTACATTCCTTGATGCAGTGAAGTGAGTTTCACACACTCATTCAATAAATCAAACTACATTCATGCATTCAATGAAACTAACCTCACGCATTTTTTCGAAGAAACAAACTTCATTCATGCATGCTTCATTGAATGTAGGTCGATTCACTGAATCAACAAGAAAATCTAAAGTCATTGCATGCATGCATCAAGTTTGTTTCTTAAATGAATGCGTGAGGTTAGTTTCATTGAATGCATGAATGTTGTTTGATTTATTGAATGAGTGAGTGAAACTCATTTCATTGAATTAAGGAATGTAGCTGAAATCATTAAATGAGTGAGTTAAAAACATTTCACTGAGTCAAGGAATGTTGCTAAATTCATTGAATGAGTGTGTGAACCTCATTTCAGTGAATCTATGGATACAGATTGATTCACTGACTCAATGAGATAAGCTCGAGTCATTTCAATGACATTAGATGATGTTGTTCTTTCAGTGAATCGACCTTCATTCAATGAAGCGGGTTTCACTCTCTCATTCAATGAATCAAATTACTTTTAATGATTCAGTGAAACAAGTTTAACACACTGATTCAATGAATTAAACTACATTCCTTGATTCAGTGAAAGGGGTTTCACTCACTTATTCAGTGAACGAAACTACATTCATTGATTCAGTGAAATGCGTTTCACTCACTCATTCAATGAATCAAGCTACGTTCATTCTTTCAATGAAATAAATATCACGCATTCATTTGAAGAAACAAACTTCATTCATTCATGCAATGACTCAAGCTTATCTCGTGAATCATTCATTCAATGAATCAATCTATATTCATAGATTCAACGAAACGACGTATACTCACTCATTCAATGAATCAAACTGCTTTCATTCATTCAATGAAACTAACTTCATGCATTCATTCAAAGGAGCAAACTTGAATAATTCATGCAATGACTCGAGCTTATCTCGTTCATTCCATCAATTAATCTATGCTCACAGATTCAAAGAAACGAGTTTCATTCAATCGTTTAATGAACTAGGCTACATTTTTTGAATCAGGGGAATGAGTTTGCAACACTCATTCAATAAATCAAACGACATTCATTCCATGAAATTAACTTGACTCATTCATTCGTAGAAACACTTGTCATTCATTCAAGCTCTGACTCGAGCTTATCTCGTTGATTGGTTGAATCATTGTGTATTCACAGATTCAATTAAAATAGATTCATTCAATCATTCAATTAATTAGATGATATTCAATCACACAGTAAAATGGGATTCATTCAATCATTCATTGAATCAAGCTATATTCATTAATTTAATGAAATTAACTTCAAGCATTCATTTGTAGAAACAAAATGAATTCATTCATGCAATGACTCGAGCTCATCTCGTTGAGTCAGTGAATCAATCTATATTCATAGATTCAATGAAAGGACATTCATTCACACAATTAACGTATTAGGCAACATTCCTTGACTCAGTGAAATGAGTTTCACGCACACATTCAATGAATCAAACTACTTTCATTCATTCAATGAAATTAACTTCACGCATTCATTTGAAGAAACAGACTTGATTCATGCATGCAATGACACGAGCTTATCTCATTGAGTTAGTGAATCAATCTAAATCCATAGAATCGTTGAAACGAGTTTCACTCACTCATTCAATGAATTAAGCTACATTCCTTGATTCAGCGAAATGAGTTTCATACACTCATTCAATAAATCAAACTACATTCATCCATTCAATGAAACTAACCTCAAGCATTTATTCAAAGAAACAAACTTCATTCATGGATGCAATGACTTTAGTTGATATTGTTCATTCAGTTAATCAACCTACATTCAAAGAAGTAGGTTTTACTCTCTTATTCAATGAATCAAACTACTTTCAATGATTCAGTGTAACGAGTTTCATACACTGATTCAACGAATTAAACTACATTACTTGATTCAGTGAAAGGAGTTTCACTCACTTATTCTGTGAATCAAACTACATTGATTGATTCAGTGCAATGAGTTTCACTCGCTCATTCAATGAACCAAACTATGTACATTCTTTCAATATATGAAGCATCACGCATTCATTTGAAAAAAAGAACTTGCATTGATTCATGCAATGACTCGAGCTTATCTCGTTCATTCAGTGAATCAATCTGTATTGATATATTCAACGAAACGACCTTTACTCACTCATTCAATGAATCAAATTGCTTTCATTCATTCAATGATGCTAACTTCATGCATTCATTCGAAGAAACAAACTTCAATCATTCATGCAATGACTCGAACTTATTTCCTTCATTCCATGAATTAATCTATGCCCTCCGATTCAATGAGATGAGTTTCACTAAATCATTTAATGAACTAACCTGCATTCAGTGAAATGGGTTACGAATACACATTCAATAAATCAAACGACATTCATTCCATGAGATTAACTTGACTCATTCATTCATAGAAACAAACGTTATTCATTCAAACTCTGACTAGATCTTATCTCGTTGATTGGTTGAATTATTGTATATTCACAGATTCAATGAAAATAGTTTCGTTCAATCATTCAATGAAATAGACGACATTCAATTACTCGGTGAAATGAGATTCACTCAATCATTCAATGAATCAAACTATATTCATTCATAGAATGATTATAACTTCATGCATTCATTTGTAGAAACAAACTGCGCTCATTCATGCAATGACTCGAGCACATCGCGTTGAGTCAGTTAATCAAACTATAGTCATACATTCAATGAAACGTGTTTCACTCACACAATTAATGCATAAAGCAACATTCCTTGACTCCATGAAATGAGTTTCACGCCCACATTCAATGAATCAAACTACTTTCATTCATTCAATGAAATTAACTTCACTCATTCATTCGAAGAAGCAGACTTCATTCATGCATCCAACGCTCGAGTTTGTCTCATTGAGTCCGTTATTCAAACTATATCCATAGATTCACTGAAATGAATTTCACTCACACATTAAATGAATTAAGCTACATTCCTTGATTCAGTGATTTGAGTTTCGCACGCTCATTCAATAAATCAAACTACATTCATGTATTCAATGAAACTAATCTTACGCATTCATTCGAAGAAACAAACTTCATTCATGCATACGCAATGACTTTAGCTGATCTTGTTCTTTCAACTAATCAACCTACATTCAAAGGAGCGGGTTTCACTCTTTCATTCAATGAATCAAACTATTAGATTAGATTACAGTGTGGAAACAAGCCCTTCGGCCCAACAAGTCCACACCGACCCGCCGAAGCGCAACCCACCCAGACCCCTACATTCAGTGAAAGGAGTTTCACTCACGGATTCAGTGAATCAAACTAGTCATTGATTCAGTGCAACAAGTTTCACACACACTCATTTAATGAATCAAACTACATTCATTCTTTCAATGAAATAAACATCACGCATTCATTTGAAGAAACAAACTGCATTCATTCATGCAATGACTCGACCTTATCTCGTTCATTCAGTGAATCAGTCTCTATTCATAGATTCAATGAAACGACTTTCACTCACTGATTCAGTGAATCAAACTACTTTCATTCATTCAATGAAACTAACCACGCATTCACTCGAAGAAGCAAACTTCAATCATTCATGCAATGATTCGAGCTTATCTCGTTCACTCCGTAAATTAATCTATGCTCACAGACTCAATGAAAAGAGTTTTACTCAGTCTTTTAATGAACGAGTCTACATTCCTTGTTTCAGTGAAATGGGTTTCGAACCTCTTTCCATAAATCAACCGACATTCTTTCCGTGAAATTAACGTGATTCATTCATTCGTAGAAACAAACGTCATTCATTCCGACTCGAGCTTATCTCGTTGATTGGTTGAATAAGTCTATATCCACAGATTTATTGAAAAGAAGTTCATTCAATCACTTAGTGAATTAGACGACATTAAATTACGCGGTGTGATGAGATTCACTCAACCATTCAATGAATCAAACTATATTCATTTATTGAATGGAATTAACTTCACGCATTCATTTGTAGAAACAAACAGAATTCATTCATGGAATGACTTGAGCTCATCTCATTGAGTCAGTTAATCAATCTATACTCATACATTCAATGAAACGAGTTTCACTCACACTTTTTATGAAATAAGTAACATTCCTTGACTCAGTGAAATGAGGTTCACGCACACATTCAATGAATCAAACTACTTTCATTCATTCAATGAAATTAACTTCAGGCATTCATTCGGACAAACAGACTGTATTCATGCATGCAATGACTCGAGCTTATCTCAATGAGTCAGTGAATCAGTCTATATCCATAGATTCACTGACACGAGTTTCACTCACTCATTCAATGATTTAAGCCACATTCCTTGATTCAGTGAAATGGGTTTTGATCACTCATTCTATAAATCATACGACATTCGTTCCATGAAATTAACTTGACTCATTCTTTCGTAGAAACAAACGTCATTCATTCAAGCTCTGACTCCAGCTTATCTCGTTGATTGTCTTTAAACAATCTATATTCAAAGATTCAATGAATAGATTTTCATTCAATCATTCAATGTATTAGACGACATTCAATTACTCAGTGGAATGAGATTCACTCAACCATTCAATGAACCAAACTATATTCATTCATTCAATGAAATTAACTTCACGCATTCATTTATACAAACAAACTGAATTCAGTCATGCAATGACTCGAGCTCATCTTGTTGAGTCAGTTAATCAATCTATACTCATAGATTCAATGAAACGAGTTTCACTCACACAATTAATGAATTAAGCAACATTCCTTGACAAAGTGAAATGAGTTTCAAGCCCAAATTCAATTATTCAAAATACTTTTATTCATCCAATCAAATTAGCTTCACGCATTCATTCGAAAAAGCAAACTTCAATCATTCATGCAATGACTCGAGCTGATCTCCTTCATTCCGTGAATTAATCTACTATGCTCACATATTCAATGAAACGAATTTCACTCAATCGTTTAATGAACTAAGCTTTATTCCTTGATTCAGAGAAATGGCTTTCGAACACTCATTCTATAAATCAAACGACATTCATTCCATGAAATTAACTTGACTCATTCATTCGTAGAAACACTTGTCATTCATTCAAGCTCTGACACGAGTTTATCTCGTTGATTGGTTGAATCATTGTGTATTCACAGATGCAATTAAAATAAATTCATTCAGTCATTCAATGAATTAGACGATATTCAATCACACAGTAAAATGGGAACCATTCAATCATTCATTGAATCAAACTATATTCATTAATTTAATGAAATTAACTTCATGCATTCATTTGTAGAAACAAACTGAATTCAGTCATGCAATGACTCGAGCTCATCTCGTTGAGTCAGTGAATCAGAATCTACTCATAGATTCAATGAAACGAGTTTCACTCACACAGTTTCATGAATGAAGCAACGTTCCTTGACTCAGTGAAATGAGGTTCACGCACGCATTCAATGAATCAAACTACTTTCATTCATTCAATGAAATAAACTTCACTCATTCATTCGAAGAAACAGACTACATTCATGCATGCAATGACTTTAGCTGATCTTGTTCACTCTGTTAATCAACCTACATTCAAAAGAGCGGGGTTCTCTCTCCTATTCAATGAAACAAATTACTTTCAATGATTCAGTGAAACTAGTTTCACACACTGATTCAATGAATTAAATTTCATTCCTTGATTCAGTGAAAGGAGCATTCATTGATGCAGTGCACCGTGTTTCACTCATATATTCAATTAATCAATATATGTTCATTCTTTCAATGAAATAAACATCACGCATTCATTTGAAGAAACAAAATGCATTAATGAATTAAGCAACATTCCTTGACACAGTGAAATGAGTTTCACGCCCAAATTCAATGAATCAAACTACTTTCATTCATTCAATGAAATTAGCTTCACGCATTCATTCGAAAAAGCAAACTTCAATCATTCATGCAATGACTCGAGCTGATCTCCTTCATTCCGTGAATTAATCTACTATGCTCACAGATTCAATGAAACGAATTTCACTCAATCGTTTAATGAACTAAGCTTTATTCCTTGATTCAGAGAAATGGCTTTCGAACACTCATTCTATAAATCAAACGACATTCATTCCATGAAATTAACTTGACTCATTCATTCGTAGAAACAAGCGTCATTCATTCAAAATGCATACATCACGCAATGACTCGAGCTTATCGCGTTCACTTAATGAATCAGTCTATACTCATACATTCAATGAAACGACTTTTACTCACTCATTCAATGAATCAAGCTGCTTTCATTCATTCAATGAAACTAACTTCACACATTCATTCGAACATGCAACCTTCAACCTTTCATGCAATGACTCGAGTTTATCTCGTTCATTCCGTGAATTATTCTATGCTCACAGATTCAATGAAACGAGTTTCGTTCAATTGTTTAATGAACTAACCTACACTCAATAAACCAAACGACATTCTTTTCAAGAAATTAACTTGACTCATTCATTCGTAGAAACAAACGTCATTCATTCAAGCAAAGATAAGTGGGAAAATGGAGGACTGGGAAGCTTTTAAAGAACAACAGAGGATTACTAAGAAGGAAATACGCACAGAAAAAAATGAGGTACGAAGGTAAACTTGCCAAAAATATAAATGCAACATCCCAACATGGATTACTTTGTCGTTATATATTCGTATTGACCATATTTTCCACTCTGATAGCTGTTTCGTATTGAACAGTACACTGGCCTAGTCCGCACAATATTGTGTGCAAACAGAGATCTCACCCAGGCTTATGGTGTCCGGGCTGGTTCTGGCACGTGGATTGAGTATCTGATACAATGAATCATTTCAGCTAATCTGGCAATGCTAAAATGAGAAATGTTATGTTCTCATTTTTATGATTGGACTTTCCAAACTCTCACCCCAGTAATGTCGCAGTGTGACCGTGCACAGTCCATCATGTTGGTGAATAGTGACTGTCCTGGCAGCAACCACAGCCTCTTCATTCAGAAACAGTTAGCTGTTCACAATAGCAGCATTCACCAAGCACCTGGGCCAGGACTTGAACAGGAAGGGAGGTGAGGGGTGTGGATCCTGAACTGAAGACAGTTTTAATATGGAAGGGTAAAATGTAACAGCGCAGACTGGGAGAGCTGAGGTGCCTGTTCCTGAGCTGTATTCTTCTCTGTTCTTTGTTCATCTCCATCACCTTCAGATGTCCACGCTAAAGAAAAGAATGGTTTCTCAAATAAAAGCCTCCCCCTTGAACCACAGTTCTACACCTCCCCCCCGCCACCGCCCACCCACCCCCCCCCCCCCCCACCCCCTCACCACTCCCAACTTCTAACTAGCTGCATCAAAATATCCCGTGTGTGCAGAGTGCAATGGGGCTCCTGGGACATCAGAGAGCAGATCATCACGAGATGGAGTCACATTACCGATGTCTGAAAGGGTCAGAGGGAACCCTCTAGTACACACTGTGTCACTCAGTCCTGTAATCTCTCTCCATTTATGTAATATTTTATTCTTCCTCAGAAATTCAGTTTCCCATGTTACATTCCATCTGCTGAACTGTTGTCCACAGTGTATCCATTTACAGAATCTCTACCGCCTCTTGATAACTTTGTATCCTGCCTATCTTGGCATCATTTACAAATACATTTCTTTTCATTTATCTAATTTGTTGATTCAGGCTGAAAATACTTGAGGACCCAGCAGTGGTCATTGTGTCACTGCAGTTGTTCAGTCCTGTTAAACTGATTTGGACTAATTTATTCTTGTTTTCTGCTCAGGAACCAATCATCCCCATGTTCCTATGTAACAGCTTTGAAAGGATGAATGTTTCCTTCCGTTTCCTGTGTAACAGACATCAGAGTTTTAAAAATTTGCTCTAATTGCTGAGTATCAGGCTCCAATGGCTGAATTTCCTCTTCTGTTCCTGTTTGATGGGCTGAATAGCTGCTTCAGTACAGGTTTACCTGTGAATAGTGCTGAACATTGTGGAATCCCCATCAGTGAACAGCCCACTTCTGAGTTGATGATGGAGGGAAGGCCATTGATGCTGCAGCTGCTGAGAGCCATCAGTGCCTCATTGATACCCAGTTTCCATTTGCTCGGTCCTTTAGAAGTATGTCCTATTTCGCAGGAGGTAGTGTTATATAACACCTTGGGCCATATCTTTAAATGAGGCTGGGACTTTACCAGGAATATGTACTGCGAGCTCTTACAGACACTGTTATTGCACAGACATCTGTGCGAAGTAATTTGCTGAGAATGTTTCTGTCTTGTTGGTTCTTTCATCAGTTCATAGTCTAGCTTCTGTGCAATTGGGGCCTAGTCCTGCACAAGTCAGTGATGGGCCTGTGGAGACATTCCATCTTTGGACATTGAAGTACCACACCCAGGGTACGTTCTGTGTCCTTGTCACCCTAGTGCTTCGTCCCATTTGTTTTCAATATCAGGGGGAACAGAGTCATTACTGAGGAATGGTATGGAGGACAGTAGATGTCCATCAGCAAGCGGTTTCCTTGACCTTCAGTAAACGTGAGATTTCTTGGGTTCTAGAATTAATGCTGGAGAATCCCAGCGTAATTCATTTCCTGACTATACCACGGTGCCACCACCACTAGTGGGTCTGTCCTGCCGATCAGACAGGATAGACCCAGGGATGGTGATGTTCCTTCATGCAACATTACCCATCAGGCCTGATTCTGTGAGTATGATGATGTCAAACTGTTTCCTGACCAGTAAAAGTGAGCAATAAAAGTGACATTGGAATAGGGAATAATGGGTTAAAAAGATGAATGAAAGGCACTCTGTCTGGATGTGGGTTGCTTTCTCAAAAAGGATTGAGGAATTCATTGCATACACCAAGGTAAAAGGATATGATTTAACGAGGTGAGACAGACATGGTGACAGGGTAACCGATGTTGGGAACTGAATATCCAGAATATTTTACAGCCTAGATTATTACACAAAATGGAAAAGGAGGTGCGGGAGCTCTCCAAATAAGGGATGCCATCTGTATGATTGTAAAAGCGAATCTTACATTAAATGATTCAGGTATTGCCTTCATCTTATTGTTTTTCTTTGCAAAGTGACAGTTGAACATAGAACAGAGAACAGAGAATATTACAGTGCAGTCCAGGCCCTTCAGCATTTGATGTTGTGTCAACCTGTGAAATTAATCTGATGCCAATCTAAACTACACCATTCCATTATTATCCATGTTTATGTACAATGCCCATTTAAATGCCCTTAACATCAGTGATCTACTACTGTTGCAGGCAGGGCATTCCATGCCCCTACTGGTCTCTGAGTAAAGAAACTACCTCTGGCATCTGTCCTAAATCTATCACGCCTCAATTTAAGCTATGGCCCCTCATTTTACCCTTCACCATCTGAGAAAAAAGGCTCTCACTGCCCACACTTCTAACCCTCTGATTATCTTATATGTCTCGATTAAGCCACCTCTCAACCATATTCTTTCCAATGAAAACAGGCTCAGTTTCCTCAGCCTTTCCTTGTAAGACCTTCCTTCCATACCAGGCATTATCCTAGTAAATCTTCTCTGAATCCTTTCCAAAGCTTCCACATCCTTCCTATGATGAGGTTACCAGAACAGTATATAATACTCCAGGTGCGGCCTTACCAGTGTCTTGTACAGCTGAAGCATGACCTCGTGGCTCTGAAACTCAATCCCCCTACCAATAAACATCAACACAACATATTCCTTCTTAACAACCCGATCAACCTAGGCGGCAACTTTCAGGGATTTATGCACCTGGACACCGAGATCTCTCTATTCATCTGCACTACCAAGAATCTTACCATTAGCCCAGTATTCTGCATTCCTGTTACTTCTTCTGCAGTGAACTACCTCATACCTGTCCGTATTAAACTCCATTTGTCACTTCTGAGCCCAGCTCTGTGTCTAATCTATGTCCCTCTGTAACCCGCAACATCCATCGGTACTATCCACAACTGTGCCTACCTTAGTGTCATCCACAAATTTAATCACTCATTCTTCTAAGCCCATTCCAAATCATTATAAAACTGAAAAATACCAGTGGCCCCAAAACAGCTCGTTGTGGCACACCACTGGTAACTGAGCTCCAGGATGAACATTTCCCATCAACCACCACCCTCTGCCTTTTGTCAGCTAGCCAATTTCTGATCCAAACCTCCAAATCACCTTCAATCCCAAAGGTCCAAACTTTGTGCAATAGCCTACAGTGTGGAGTCTTATCAAACACCTTAGCGAAGGCTTGTGGAGTGGGACATAGTGTGGAGGGCTGTTGTCGGTTGCATTGGGGCATTCACAGGATGCAGAACTGGGCTGAGAAGTCGCAGATAGAGTTCAACCTGGAAAAGTGTGAAGTGATTTTCTTTGTAAGCTTGAATGTGAATGCAGAATACAGGGTTAAAGGACAGATTGTTGGCGGTGTGGAGGAATAGATGGATCTTGGGGTCCACGTCCATAAGCTTGCTACCCCAATTGTGATAGGGTTGTTAAGTAGGCATATAGTACTTTAGTTTTGATCAGCAGGGATTTGATTTTAAGAGCCACGAGGTTATGCTGCAGCTCTATAGTGCCTTGGCTAGACCACACTTGGAATATTGTGTTCAGTTCTGGTCACCTCATTCTAGGAAGGATGAGGAAGCTTTAGAGAGGGTGCAGAGGGAATTTGCTAGGATGCTGACTGGACTGGAGATCAGGTCTTATGAAAAAATATTCAGGGAGTTAGGGCCTTTCTTATTGGAGTGAAGCAGGATGAGAGGTGATTTGATACAGGTGTACAAGATGATGAGAGGCATAGATAGAGTGAATAGCCAGAGACCTTTTCCCCCCAGCAGAAATGTCTATAACGAGGGAGCACGGGTACATAATTTTAAGGTAATTGGAGGAAGGTTTCGGGGAGATATCAGAGTTCGGTTCTTTACACAGAGAGTGTTGGGTGCGTGAAATGTTAGTCGAGTCTGATACCTGAGGGACATTTAGGAGATGCTTGGATAGGCACATGAAAGATAATGCATGAAAGTATGTCGATGACTCTGATCTTAGAGAAGGATAAAAGATCAGCACAACATCGAGGACCGAAGGGCCTGTACTATGTTGTACTGTCCTATGTTCTCTGTTCTACGAAAGTATTTAAAGAGGCTTTAGATGGATTTTGACATTTCAGAGAGTTGAGTGCTATGAATAATTAGGCATGAAAGAGGACTTGAGACCGAGAGAAGATTAGCCATGATCTTACTGAAGGGCAAGCCAACTTGAAGGGTGGGGGTAGGAAGCGAATGACTTGCTTCTGTTTCTATGTTCTCACATTCTGTTATTGGAAAGTTACAGGGTGTTATTTTCCTGGAGGTTTTGTTATTGAATGTTATAATCAGGGAGTCCAGAGGATTTTCTGAGCCATCTCTGAGTGAGGTGTCCGAGCTGTATTCACAGTGAACCTGGTTCGGTAACGTGATCAATAAATTGAGCACATTTTGCAGAATGGAGAATCTCTGTTAAGAGAGATGAGGGGCCTCTGTCATACCCAGCCTGGGTTTTCCAATTACATTTCCCAAATCATCCAAATCATGTGGGAAAGTATTGAGGGACTGAATAGTCTCCTCTGTTTCTGTGCATGAGGTGATAGCAGTAAGTGGCCTCCCACTGCTCCTGTCTATCAGGTTTCAGGGGCTGAATGGAACACAGAAACATGGGACTGAGGAGCCACAAACAAGTGCGAATTTGGCTTTGGTGGATAGAGAGCAGACCACATTTTATTGGCGCTAGACTGGGCTAAAAACCACTGAGACAGGCCAACTTCCAGTGAAAGTGGTGTCGCTCATGCAGTTTGCTGAACTCTCTCAGAGTGAGGCCGACAGTGAGGAAATTCAGGCCAGGAGCCAGCTGGGAACAGAGCAGAGGAAAGGCCATCAAGCATCATGTGATACTAACAAGGATCTAGAGAAGAGATGCTGGTGCTCAAAGCCCTTGGAAGGCTTCACAGCTCCAAATGAGAGCCTCGCATCCTGATGTCTGCTGATCAGCCAGCATTCAGTGGCAGTAGGAGTCAGTTGGCTTTTTGTGACCGGCACTCCCCACAGGTGGCCATTTCCAATATGGGCCCATGAGACACCTCACATGGAATGGGTCAACTCCTCAAAAGAGAAAACAAAGAGAACAAGAGAGATTTCAGTCTACAAGGAAGGAGAGATAAAATGTGTAGCTATTTAGCTGTTGCCCATGTAAAGGAAATAACTTTAGTTTTTTTAGTATTTCATTTTATTTTTATGGAAACATAGATTGAAGGGCTAGTGAGAATAGATCATTTGAGATTTTTTTGCCATTTGTTGTTTTACTTCGGTTTAATTGAAGTTGTTCCAAAATTTCATTGTGACATTGCTGTTGCATTTCAGTTCGAATTCCGATGAATGATGGGAATCATGTTCTTCTCACTTCCCCCTCTGCTTTCCCACCTCTGCATCTGAGGTTTCAGTTCAATAAATCTGTCAAAGACAATCCCGTGGCTCCAGTACTATTAAGACATTGAAGACGTTAAGACAATGTGACCAACATTCAATTACGGAGCAATATGCCTTAGGTGGATCGAAATAGCAACAATGAAAGAATGGACAATGACAATTTCCAAACATTATTTGCAAAATGCAGCGAACCCTGGCTGAAATTCCCAAACCAAGGAGAAATTAAATACAGGCACAGTAGTGTTTCCCTCTATCCCACCTGTTCTAACCCAAAAGAAAAGGAGGGGTACAGAGACATGCTTTGTCAAAATCAATTGGTAGCAGAGTCAGTACAGCTAAACTCAGGTAAAGTCCTTTCAAACTTTCCTCTTCAGTATTACAGCAGTTGATATGGCAGTTAGGGCAGTCGTATGTCCTTCCTGCAGGATGTGGGAGCTTAGGGAGACTTCCATCATCGCTGATGACTACATTGGTGGGAAGTGCAGCCAGCTACCGCTCCAGGAAGGCTGTGTTATGGAGCTGGAGGTAGAGCTGGAGCTGGATGCACTCATCATCATCCGAGATACTGAGTGTAGAATTGATAAGCGTTTTAGTGAGGTGGTCACACCTGAGGTGCAGGCAGACAGTAGCTGGGTTACCACCAGGAAAAACAAAGGGAGGAGGCAGTGATTGCCACAATTTCCTGTGGCCATTCCCAAAAACAAGTCTACCGTTTTCAATATTGATGACCGCTCAGGGGAAAGCAGCAGTCACCAGTTCACTGGCTTTGGGGCACAGCAGGAAATGGTAAAGCTAAACAGAACCTTAGTAATAGGAGACTCGACAGCGATAGGGTCAGACAGGAGATTCTGTGGTTGCAAATGAGAATCCAAGATGGTTTGTTGCCTCCTGAATGCTAGGGTCCAGGATGTCTTGGAGCAGCCGCAGAATGTTCTCAAGGAGGAGGGCAATGCTGGCAAAAGTCATTGTGTGTGTTGGCACAAATGGCTCTGGGTGAAACAGGGATGAGGTTCTGCAGAGTGATGGAAGGAGATACAGTAGTCAGAAATACTAAAGTGAACAGACAGGTCAGGCTGGAACATGACGGGAAGCAAGGAATGCCTGTTGGATTACATTTGCATCTATCGCAGTACAAGAGGGCTGATAGGTAAAGCTGATGAACTCAGGGTGTGGATAGGTACGTGGGCTGAGATATTATAGCCATTATAGAAACATAGCTAAGGGAGGGACAGGACTAGCAGCTTGATGTGCCAGGGTTTTAGGCAGGACAGCGGTGGTGGAAGGAAGGGAGGGGGAGATGTTTTTTGTACAAGGCGTGTTCCATAACAATAATCAGAAATGAAATAATCATCCAATGAGGCTTTGTGTGTCAAGCTTAGAAATAAGGAGGGATGATGGCGTTATTGGGTTATACTGTATGCCCTCACGTTCTCAATGGGAATTAGAGGTACAAATTTGCAGGGAGATTGGTGAGACTTGCAGAAGCAATAGAGTTGTCATAATGAGGGATTGTAATTTTCCTAACACAGACTGGAACTGTCAGGGCTTGGGTTGGATGGAATTTATTAAGTGCATTTTGGAAAACTTCCTCAAGTAGTATATAGAGCGTCCTATCGGAAAGGGGCAAAACTTTACTTATGCTCAGGAAATAGAGCAGCACAGGGTGACTGAGGTGACAGGGGTAGCACTTTGGGACCAGTTGACATAGTTCTATCAATGGTAAAATTGTTAAAGAGAGGGACAAAACTGGTTCACAGATTCAAGTTCAAAACTGGGATAAGGTGGATGTTGATGGAGTTGGACAGGAGCTTGCAGGGGCTGATGGGAGTACTTTATTTGCAGGTAAAGGGACCCCAAGCAAGTGGGAGGCCTTGAAAAATGAGATAGCTAGAGTTCAAGGCCTATATGCTCCTGTGAGGGTGAAGGGCAAGGTTGGCAGGGATAAGGAGCACTGGATGATAAGAGATATTGAGGCTTTAACCAGACAAAAAGAACGAGTTATGGCTCAGGTATAGGCAGGTGGGATTGAGGGAATCATCGAGGTAATCAGAGAATGCAGGAGTTTATTGAAGAAGGAAATCAGGAGAGTGAAAAGGAGTCACAGGGGAGCCGTGGCTGAGAAGATTAAAGGGAAAAGAAAGATATTCTTTAAGTATATTAAAGGAACAAGAATAACCAGAGAGAGAATAGGGCTCCTCAAGGACCAAAGTGAGCATGCGTGTATAGAACTGCTGGAGATGGATGAGGTTCTCAATGGATATTGCTCCACTATGTTTACCATGGAGAAAGACATGAAGACTTAGCAACTTAGGCAAGTTAGTGGTGATATCTTGGGGACAGTCCATGTCACTGTAAAGGAGGTGTTGGATCTATTAGAATATACGAAGGCGGGTAAATTCTCTTGTCCTGAACAGATACATCCAAGAACATTTCATGGATTTAAATGTTTTAGTAGGGTCAGAGGTGGGGGTAAAAGAGGGGGGGGTGTGGCTTTGCTTGTCAAAGATAGTATTACAGCGGTGGAAAGGAAGATGGACGAAGATTTGCCATCTGAGGTAGTTTGGGTTGAGGTTAGGAATAGGAGAGGTGAGGTCACCCTGTTAGGAGTCTTTTACAGGCCTCCTAATAGTCCTAGAATCGTTGAAGAAAGGATTGTGAAGATGATTCAGGAGAAGGGTGACAGTAATAGGGTGATTGTTATGGGAGACTTTAACTTTCCTGATATTGATTGGGAAAGCTATAGCTCCAGTTCGTTAGATGGGTCAGTGTTTGTGCAATGTGTGCAGGAGAGTTTCCTGACACAATATGTAGATAAGCCAACAAGAGGTGAGGCCATACTGGATTTGGTTCTGGGTAACGAACCAGGCCAGGTATTAGAACTAGAGGTAGGTGAGCACTTTGGGGACAGTGACCACAATTCGGTGATTTTTACACTCGTGATGGAGAGGGATAAGTGTGTACTACAGGGCAAGAGTTATAGCTGGGGGCAGGGAAAGTATGATGCGTTGAGGCATGACTTAGGATGTGTGGATTGGAAAAGTAGATTCCAAGGCAAGAGCGTAATTGATATGTGGAACTTGTTCAAGGAGCAACTATTGAGTGTCCTTGATAAGTACGTACCTATCAGGCAGGGAGGAAAGGGTCGTGTGAGGGAGCCATGGTTTAATAAGGAATTGGACTCCCTTGTTAAATGGAAGAGGGCGGCCTTTGTAAAGATGAGGCGTGAAGGTTCAATAGGGACGATTGAGAGTTATAAGGTAGCCCGGAAGGACCTGAAGAGAGAGCTAAGAGCAGCAAGGAGGGGACATGAGAGGTCCTTAGTTGGTAGGATTAGGGAAAACCCTAAGGCTTTCTATAGGTATGTTAGGAATAAAAGAATGACTAGGGTAGGAATAGGTCCAATCAAGGATAGTAATGGGAAGCTGCGTGTGGAGGCTGAAGAGATTGGGGAGGCACTGAATGAATACTTTTCGTCAGTATTCACTCAGGAACAGGACATTGTTGTCGATATGAATACTGAGGCACGAATAAGTAGAATGGATGGCTTTGAGATATGTAGAGAAGAGGTGTTGGAAATTCTGGCAAGGGTGAAAATAGATAAGTCCCCTGGGCCTGATGGCATTTATCCTAGGATTCTCTGGGAAGCAAGGGAGGAGATTGCAGAGCCATTGGCCTTGATTTTTGTGTCCTCTTTGCCTACAGGAGTAGTGCCAGAGGACTGGAGGCTAGCAAACGTGGTTCCCTTGTTCAAGAAGGGGAGTAGGGATAAATCTAGTAACTATAGGCCAGTGAGTCTCACTTCTGTTGTGGGCAAAGTCTTAGAGAGAATTGTAAGGGATAGGATTTATGCACATCTGGATAAGAATAATGTGATCAAGGATAGTCAGCATGGTTTTGTGAAGGGCAGGTCGTGCCTCACAAACCTTATTGAATTCTTTGAGAAGGTGACTAAGGAGGTAGATGAGGGGAAAGCGGTAGATGTGGTATATATGGATTTTAGTAAGGCGTTTGATAAGGTCCCCCATGGTAGGCTACTGCAGAAAATACAGAGATATGGCATTGAGGGTGAGTTGGACGTTTGGATTAGGAATTGGCTGGCTGGAAGAAGACAGAGGGTAGTAGTTGATGGCAAAGGTTCATCTTGGAGTGCCGTCACTAGCGGTGTTCCGCAAGGATCTGTTTTGGGACCATTGCTGTTTGTCATTTTTATAAATGACCTGGAGGAAGGGTTAGAAGGTTGGGTGAGCAAGTTTGCAGATGATACGAAAGTCGGAGGAGTTGTAGACAGTGAGGAAGGATGTGGCAGGTTACAGCGGGATATAGAGAAGCTGCAGAGCTGGGCAGAAAGGTGGCAAATGGAGTTCAATGTAGCTAAGTGTGAGGTGATTCACTTTGGTAAGAGTAATAAAAAGATGGGGTACTGGGCTAATGGTCGGATACTTGGTAGTGTGGAAGAGCAGAGGGATCTTGGTGTCCATGTACACAGATCTCTGAAAGTTGCCACCCAGGTAAATAGTGCAGTGAAGAAGGCATATGGCGTACTGGCTTTTATTGGTAGAGGAATTGAGTTCCGGAGTCCTGAGGTCATGCTGCAGTTGTATAAGACTCTGGTGCGGCCGCATCTGGAATATTGTGTGCAGTTTTGGTCGCCATACTATAGGAAGGATGTGGAGGCACTGGAACGGGTGCAGAGGAAGTTTACCAGGATGTTGCCTGGTATGGTAGGAAGATCCTATGAGGAAAGGCTGAGGCACTTGGGGTTGTTTTCATTGGAGAAAAGAAGGTTTAGGGGTGACTTGATAGAGGTGTACAAGATGATTAGGGGGTTAGATAGGGTTGACAGTGAGAACCTTTTTCCACGTATGGAGTCAGCTATTACAAGGGGGCATAGCTTTAAATTAAGTGGGGGTAGATATAGGACTGATGTTAGGGGTAGGTTCTTCACTCAGCGAGTCGTAAGTTCATGGAATGCCCTGCCAGTAGCAGTAGTGGACTCTCCCTCTTTATGGGTATTTAAGCGGGCATTGGATAGGTATATGGAGGATAGTGGCTTAGTGTAGGGTAGGTGTGCTTTGATCGGCGCAACATCGAGGGCCGAAGGGCCTGTACTGCGCTGTAATGTTCTATGTTCTATGTTCTATGTTCTAAGAGGCTGGAGAAGAAATTGCGGGGGCCCTCATTTATATTTTTGATTCATCATTAGCTATGGGTTTGCTCCTGAATGACTGGAGAAGAGCAAGTTTTATATCCTTATTCAAGAAGAACTACAAAGAAAAACCTGGGAACTGTAGACTAGTAAACCTAACATCTGTGGAAGGTCAGTTACTTGAGAGATTCTGAGAAATAAGACGTACATGCACTTGGTTAGGAATAGTCAGTATGTGGGAGATCATGCCTGACAAACGTGTTTGAGTTCATTGATGAAGTGACCAGAAAGTCTGACATGGGGGCAGGGTGGTAGATTTTGTCCACTTGGATTTCAACAAGGTCTTTTATAAGATTCCACACTGTAGGCTGCTCTGGCAGATTGGATCGCATGGAATCCAGGGCGAGCTTCCAAATTGGATGCACAATTGGCTTGATGATAGGAAGCAGTGAAAGGGTACTTGTCAGACTGGAGGTCTGTGACTAATGGACTCAGTGGTCGGTGCTGGGCCCACTGCTGTTTGTTATCTATATCAATGATTTGGATGAGAATGTACAAGGCATGATTAGTAAGTTTGCAGATGAATAGGTGTTATCGTGGAAAACGAGGAAGATTATTAGAAAATGCAGGAGGACCTTGGTCAGCTGGAGAATTGGGTCGAGAAATGGCAAACGGTGTTTAATGTAGATAAGTGTGAAGTATTGCATTTTGTAGAGTGAAATCAAGATAGGAGTTTCATGTTGAACTGTCGGGCATTAAGGAGTATAGATGTACAGAGGGACCTTGGAGTTCTGGTGTATGTTTCTCAGAAATTGTAGTCACATATAAACAGGGCAATGAAGAAGGCTTTTGGCACACTGGCCTTCATCAGTCAAGGAACTGAGTGTAGAAGTTGGGAAGTTATGTTGCAGTTGTACAGGACATTGGTGAGGCTGCACTTGGAGGACTGTGTTCAGTTTTGGTCACCTTGCTATAGGAATGATGTTAGTAAACTGGAAAGAGTGCAGAAGAATTTACAAGAACATTGCCAGGAACCAAGGATCTGAGTTATAGGAAGAGGTTGGACAAGCTAGGACTTTTTTCTTTAGAGCATAGGAGACTGAGGTGGGATGTTACAGAAATGTATAAGATCATGAGAGGCATTGATCAGGCGAATGCATTCAGGCTTTTTCCCAGAGTGGGGGAATCGAGGAACAGAGGGCATTAGTTTAAGGTTAGAGGGGAAAGAATAAAAGACAGAGAGTAATACGAATGTTGAATGAGCTGCCAGGGGAAGTGGTTGAAGCAGACACATTAACAACATTTAAAAGGAGTTTGGACAAATGCATTGATACCAAAGGTTTAGAAGAATACGGTGCAAGTACAGGGAAATGGGTTATTCGACATGGGCCTGTTAGAGGCAAAGGGGCCTGTTTCCGTGCTGTGGGATTCAATGACTCTGCGGTAACAACGTCAATCCGAACCAATACAGGTTTATGTATTCGGTTTAGACATTTCTGTTCCCTTCCAGTTGGGAAGGAATGAACATAGCATTGGCCCACATTATGTCTGAAAGGTGTTATATTTCATATACATATGTGTGAATCCATAACACATGCAGAGAAAATAAAAACACTGTGAAAATAAATTTTCAGAACATGGTCAATGTACCTTTTCTGAAGAGATTAATTTTCATTTGGAGATAGCTGTGAATGAGTTCCCCTAAAACAAAGCCGAAATGTGGAATTATATCTAATTCTGAGAGGAAGGAAAGAAGTGAATGCAGAAACTCCAAACATGTCTCAGACACATTGATCTTCTCAAACCTATCCTCATTTGAGAGGGAGAGAGAAATCATTGGTTGAGGGAGAAGTAAGACGTTCAAAGCATTTTATTTGTTTTCCACCCACATCACACTACAGAAATTAATCTCAGATTGCAAGATTATTCCTTTTACAAAATAGCTGACACATCCTTTTTAAACTCACAAATTGCTGTATACGTTTTCTTTTAATGTGTCTGACATTGCAGAAGAAGCAATTACTGGTCGTACCTAATAGAGCTGCGGAAACCAGTTCTCCCTGTCATTTCAAACCAGACTTCATCTACACCAGGCTACACAAACGGGAGGAAAATGTATTTAGCACCAAGTCACCAAATGTCCTTTCACTGGATCAAAAGTGAATTGAATAATTAAAATCACTTCACAACCGTATAATTTTCACCAGATCATGTCACTAGTTGGCGGCAGGTGTATTTTCTTGTGTATTTTCTATTTCATTTGTTTTTCCTGATAATTGCACAGGCGATTAGTGCATTCCTGACAATGTTCTTCAGCTCCTCTCTAAATTTGCTCTGAGTTATAGCATAGATAAACGTGTTGGTGCATGCACTGAGTAGCTGCAACATGTTACCACATTCTCGAAGAATAAACTGTGGATCGCTGAAACCTGTGATTTGATAATCATTTGTAAATCGTTCATAAAGGAAGTAGATAAGAAACGTCAGCCATAGAAGGATGAAACTGCCGGATACAGCAAATAGTAAAACGATAGACTTTCTCCGGCTCTCCATTTCCGGGTCAGCCTTATTCGCTTCATTGTGTTGGGATCGGAGTCTTCTGCGAGTCTCATTGGCCACCAAAATGTTTCTGACAGTCAGAGCATTTAGCAGAAGAATCAGAAAGAATGGAAAACATGGCGTTAAAATATGCTCAAACCATTCAAATGTTATCCACAAAAGGGAAGTATAACGGATTTTCTTCAACCTGCAATACCATGGTATGTTCTTATTTATGTAGATGGGTTCATGTAGAAAGTACCATGGGACACTCTTTAGACATCCTAGAGAGCAAACTGTTCCGATTACCACAGCAGACATTGTATCAGTACAATATTTGACTTTGAATTTCTGACAACAAATCGCAACAAACCGATCCACAGTGAATGCAACAGTTAACCAGACAGAAGTATTTCTGGCCGCGTAAATTAAAACAATGGTGAGACTGCAGACGGGAGTAATCGATAGGACAGAACCTGGAAAATAAATCCCAGGAATACGGTTTAGAAGCACAGCAGTAATGATAACCAGAAGGTCCGTTACTGCCATGGACACCAAGTACCTTGTGATACATCTCGATAGTCCGCATTTTCCTCGGGACAAAATTGCAATCGCCAGTAAATTGACTGTTCAAACAAAATGAAATGACCAGTGTCAGTTAAGAGTGGAGAATTAACTCCCAATGAAAACATTACACTTATTATAATGCAAAGTTGGAGGTTTGACATTTGAAGTAAGCAAATATATTTTAGCATCCAAAGATAAGGTGGGATAAATGAGAACTTGATAGGATGTCGGTTACTGTTTTATCATTATAATAATAGAAATACTTGGAGTCTACATGGAAATAGACACGATATTAATACCTATGTACAACTTAAACAAACAAAAATAATCCAGCGCACAAGTGAAGCAACGCAGCCTGAGCTGGTAAGTCCAGAGAATTTCAAGTGGACATAGACAATGTTGGAATGAAAAATGGCTGCATCGACCAAGTACAAATCCAGTACCAAACTATGAAAGTAAACTTCAAGTGATACAACAGCTTTCATGATTTTAAATTGCGTGCAAACCCGAAGAATGTTTTCTACACCTTGTTTGAATTCAACCAATGTATATTAAATCAAAGAAATACTTTAGCTACTGCTTGAAAATAAATGATGCAACTGTCAGAATTTGGCTTGGAATTGTTAATCAAGCATTTCAAGGAATAAAACACTCTTATTTTCATCTGAAAGGTATTAAATCCAAGCTCCATTTTGTCTTAGACAAGCTGGAGCACTATTTCAAACAGAAGAGTCCACACTGATATGTCTCCATAAGAGGAGATGGGAGGAAACAAAAACACACACAGCATGTGGGTGGCTAGTGGAATTCACTACTTAACATTAGGAGATCCAGAAACCTTCATAACATTTCAGAAGTATACAGATGTGTAATTGGTATGCCAATGCAGCCACGGTTATGGAGAAAATGCTGGAAAATGGGATTAGAAAAGTGAGGTTGTGTTTGGAACAGCACAGATGCATTGGCTCAAATCACTCTTTTCTGTGCAGTCGATGTCTATGGCACAATGTTCCGTCTTCATGGTGATAAATAATTCCTGATCATATCCGAAATCAGGCAAATGTCTTCTTTCGCTTTCTAATTTATTGCAAATCATAGCATGGGATGTGATGGCAATACTGCAATAACATTTCCAGAAAAAGGCGAAGTCGTCATAGCCCGACAGGAAGAATGCACTGCTGTCTCAACAGCGAGAGATGATGGCGGTGGTATAACCTGAGCGACACCACACCTCAGGGGAGGGGATGACTGAGAACTGTTAGCTCTATTGGACAGTTGTCTGATTTGCCCTGCAAGATTCCCTTCAAAGTGTGGGTTCAATTCCTGTACCGACTGAAGTTTGCGTG
This sequence comes from Chiloscyllium punctatum, assembly GCF_047496795.1. NCBI lineage: Eukaryota > Metazoa > Chordata > Chondrichthyes > Orectolobiformes > Hemiscylliidae > Chiloscyllium > Chiloscyllium punctatum. The sequence goes on from NC_092784.1 coordinate 40,392,616, forward strand.
ATGGGTCTGCCTTTTCAAAGTTAGCACTGGGCAGTATATGGTGACCCTCAGAAGAAACCCACTCTGTCAGTCAGTTCTCTCTGTAATGAGAGCGTTGACTATGGTGACCTCATCGTTGTAATACGAACACTTTTCACGTCAGTGTTTGGAGCCCTTGCATTAATTAGCATTGTTTCTCGATTATGGAAACCTGCAAAATGCTCGTTGGAGTTAACTCTTTGCTACATAATCACTAGACAGGTTAAACAAGGAACTGCAAACTGGCCATCAACAGGTCGAGGCAGCGAGCCGTGGAGGGGGTCATTAGGGCCGACTGCCTGCCCCTCTTCTGGGGTTACGTTAGAGCCCGGGTGTCCTTGGAGAAGGAGCACGCGATGTCCACCAACACCCTGGAGTTGTTCAGGGAGAGGTGGGTGCCGCAGGGAGTGGAGTGCATTATTTCCCCCTCCAACTCTATTTTGATTTAGTCCCTACCCTCCCCTTCACTGTTTTGATCACACAGCATTTCCCCTTGATGTGAAGGGCACTGTTTGTCACTGGCCACTCGGGTGCTTTTCCTATCTTCCTGGTAGTGGAAATTGTGTGTAATTGAGACACTTTGTGTCTCTCACTGTGTCTCAAAAAAAAGAAGAAAAATAAAAAGAAAGAAGGAACTGATGCATTTGATTTTAAAGCTGGCAAACTGATTTGGAACAAGTTAATGTCATTTACGCAAGATGAGCAAGCAGTAAAAGCATGATGGGAAGTCAAAACTGGAATAGAAAGTGGTTCAGAGGCAAGGATTGGAATCGCACGTGTGTACAAAAAAAAATCCATGAGATCTGTGGCGAAACAGTGTCATTTACCAGACAAAGGGCCAGAGTTGGGAGGTGCAGCTGGACAGAAACTGAGCTGCTCCTCTGAGTGAAGGCACATAGATTTGAGCACTATTGTATCATTGTTTGCCGTCACCTTCTTCTGGCTATTTATAGATAGAAGGTCAGTGCTGCCCAAGCCAGGAACAGTGAAGGCAAAGGCATAGTCAGACAATGACCAAGTGGCTGATCGGTGAGAATTAACACAGTTTAGAAATATTCTTGGGACAGTGGTCCAGGTGAATGCCTTTACCATTTTTATACTGAGTGACACTCCGAATGTAGATCAGAACGCGACTCTAACTGAGTTAAAGAAACACATTTAAAAGTTCATTCAGCTTGGAACATCAATCCAATTGATAGAGCTTGTTCAGAAAACTCAGCTGGAATCTCGTTGTGACAATTATCATCAACAGCTCTTTACCACGATAATCCACTTAACTAGTGCTTTTCAAAATGCTTAAAATTTGGAGGACTTTACCTGGGACTGCGATACCTGCAAGGGCCGTGTAGTAAATTGCATAGATCAGGCCTCTTGGCGGAAGATGCATTATTTCCTCGGAGCACTGATATCTGTTTGTATCCCACATGCATTATTTCCACCATTCCATGTTTATAGCTGATGTTGAATCCTTAGAGATAAATTAGGGAGCAGCAGGAGGGATCTTCCAATACACTGGTTAGGTTACATCACAGTGAACAAAGACTGTAGTCATTAAGCAAATGTAATGTTGCATTTCATCAAACCTTTCTTTTCCATACTGTCAAATGGAACAGAATTGCTTCCACAAATAGTTTTAAAAAACATGCTGTTAATCATCTGCAACAGAATCTGAATTTTATATCAAATTAGAACACTTTGATGATGATTAATTCAGCTTGATTGTGACAACAGAAATAAGTTATAGATTACAAAACTGATACTGAGCACAAAGTGACCAGCTGCTCTGTTGTCTCTATCCACATTTTCACTTGTAAGTGCTCCAAATATTTCTATCCATGTGCTGGATAACCAAGTAATTGTTCACTTTGCTTTAAATTATCCAACTCCATTCTGTGACTGATCAGTGAGTCGATTTTCAGCAGACTTCATTGAGGCGATAACCATAAGGTTTCAGCTCACTAGCTTACTGTTTTCACTTCACTGCTGGCCAAAAATTTGCCAGTCAGCTTCAGCTACTCTCCTTTAACTGATGCCCCTTTAAAGCAAGAAGTGCTTGCTTTAAAATGCAATGTGCTACTGAACTGGATGTCACTTTTTCGCATCATCATTCAGGACTTGTTATACCTGCGTGATATTGATGTAACAAACAGGAAACTCCAAATAGCATTTCAGATGTTGAGGTATCACAGAATCAATGTTTATTTATTTAAAGGCTTTCCAAACACTGACCTGAAGAGAGACAATATTACAAAGATAAAGTCGCCACATTCTGCACTGTCATAGAGAGAGATTTAGAAATGCCGGTGTTGGACTCAACACCAGTTTATAGTCCAACAGGTTTATTTGGAAGCACTAGCTTTCGGGGCACTGCTCCTTCATCAGGTGATCATTAACCTTTCCTTGTGAGTTTCATCACATTGAAATGTCTAGATCTGTAAGTCACAAGAAAGATTATAGAGTTTAGGCAGACACTACGCCATGTACTGATGAAGAAACAGTGCTCCGAAAGCTGGTGTACAGGTAGATGAGAGTAAACCGGGTTGATGTGGTGTATATGGATTCCATCAAGGCAGAACAATGGGATTGTGGGAGATATAGCAGTTTGGATCAGTAATTAGCTTGCTGAAAGAAGACAGAGGGTGGTGGTTCATGGGAAATGTTTATCCTGAAGTCCAGTTACCATTGGTGTACCACAAGGGTCAGTGTTGGGTCCACTGCAGCTCGACATTTTTATAAACGACCTGGATGAGGGCATAGAAGGGTGGGATAGTAAATTTGCAGATGACACTAAGGTCGGTGGAGTTGTGGATAGTGATGAAGGATGTTGTAGGTTACAGAAAGACATAGATAAGCTGCAGAGCTGGGCTGAGAGATGGCAAATGGAGTTTAATGCAGACAAGTGTGAGGTGATTCACTTTGGTCGGAGTAGCCGGAATGCAAAGTACTGGGCTAATGGTAAGATTCTTGGTAGTGTAGATGAGCAGAGAGATCTTGGTGTCCAAGTACACAGATCCTTGAAAGTTGCCACCCAGGTTGACAGGGTTGTTAAGAAGGTATGCAGTGTTTTAGCTTTTATTAATAGAGGGATCCAGTTCCGGGACCATGAGGTTATGCTAAAGCTGTACAAAACTCTGGTACAGCCACACTTGGAGTATCGTGTACAGTTCTGTACAGTTCAGTTATAAGAAGGATGTGAAAGCTTTGGAAAGAGTGCAGAGGAGATTGACTAGGATGTTGCCTGGTATGGACGGAAGGTCTTACAAGGAAAGGCTGAAGGACTTGAGGCTGTTTTCATTGGAGAGAAGAAGGTTGAGAGGTGACTTAATGGAGACATATAAGATAATCAGAGGGTAAGATAGGGTGGACAGGAAGAACCTTTTTCCAAGTATGGTGACGGCGAGCACGAGGGGACATAGCTATAAATTGAGGGGTGATAGGTATAGGAAAGGTGTCAGAGGTAGTTTCTTTACTCAGGGTAGTAAGGGTATGGAATGCTTTGCCTGCAACGGTAGTAGATTCGCCAACTTTAAGTGCATTTAAGTTGTCTTTGGACAAGCATATGGACGTACATGGAATAGCGTAGGTTAGATGGGCTTCAGATTGGTATGACAGATCAATGCAACATCGAAAGCCAAAGGGCCTGTATTTCGCTGTAACGTTCTATGTTTTCTATGTATATATATAATATATAAATATATAAAAAGAGAGAGAGAGAGAGCGCACTGGTGGTGAGTTTAATCTGAGACTCACCACACTATCAGCGAGGGATGAGATTGAGAAGGCAGAGCCATCCTGATAACCTCAGATAGTGCAGGAAATAAAGCGATGCTGTTAGTCTCATTCTGCACAGTAAATCAGCTGACGAACCAAAGAAGCTATCAACCACTCCCCTTGACTGAGAGGTGATCACCCTCAGGTTGTACCATACACCAGTTACATCTCTCTGGTGAGAGATCAATTCTGTACTCCTGTGGGAGTGTAGTGACTGTACAGTTACAAAAGTATTATCGTGGTCTCACCATTATATACTTATCCAAGCTATCAGAAACCCTAATATCAACAAAGGAAAGAGAAACATGTCATATTATCTTCATAACCTCTATGATCTTTCTTGTGACTAACAGATCTACACATTTCAATTTGATGTAACTCACAAGGAAAGGATAATGTTTAATGAAATGAAGAGGTGCATATCATAACATTTGTCACCATCTTGGAAGTTCCTGGAGAGGTTTCCAACAAGTGGTGTGGCATTAAACTCTCCAGATGAAACTGATATACCAGCAATACATAGCAATATTCCAAAATGTCCCCACTACACTGAATAGATGGAAGGCCACACAAAAGATATCAATTTATCATGTTCTGTCTCTGGCACCATCATCAAATCATGAATGATTTTCTTGCCTGTTTCTTCTTAAGAACGATTCATAGATGATTATCAAGTGACAGACTTCAGCAATCTGCAAAATGTCCATCAAAAAGAAAACAATATGTGAAAGCAATTGTGCGCATGCAGCAACACATTTGTCACCGCTGTAGCTCAGAGCAAATTCAGATCTGCATTCGAGAAAATTGTTAAGAATCCATGAATGTTGTTAACTAGATTAAAATAAAGCAAATTAATGAGAAAACAAAAAAGGACTCTACCTGCTCAAAATTATTAACTTCATTTGGGGAAATTGCGTTTTGGTGAAGTGAATTACAGATTTCAGCTCACTTTTGAGCCTGTAAACTGAAGCTTATTATCTCGAGGCTAAATAGTGCAACAGTGCGGGGATAGACAGTAGGAAAGAAATGTTTTCATTATTGCATGACCTGACCTGGATAAACTGTCAGGGAAGGCGATGGCCTACTGGTATTATCACTCAGCTATTAATCCAGAGACTCAGAAAATGAGCTTTGAATCCTGCAGCAGATGGTGAAATTTGAATTCAATAAATCTAGAAGTAAGGACCTAATAGTGATAATGAAACCATTGTGGATTGTCAGAAAAACACATCAGGTTCCTCAGTGTCCTTCAGGGAATTAAATCTGCCATCTTCACCTTGATTGGCCTCCATGTGACAGTCAATCCATCAACTCAGCTAATGTCCTGGCAACCAGGTTCGAATCTCACCATGGCAAATAGCGGACTTTTGAAATCAATAACTTTAAACCATCTGAAATTAAGAATCTGCTAATGCCATTGATTCCATTGTAGATTGTCAGAAAAGGCCATATGCTTCAGGGAAGACAATCTACTATCTCCACCTGGTTTGGCCTATGTGTGACTTCAGATCCATAGCAATATGGTTGACTCTCAGTTGTCCTCTCAAAATAACCTAACAAGCCATTCAGATGTACCAGTCGCTACAAAATCTCAAATAAATGAAACTGGATGGATCAGCAAACATCACACTAGGCGCCGGAAAAGGAAATGGCAGAAACAGCCTTGTGGGACTTTCAAAAGTCTACTCACTAACATCTGGGCGCTAGTGCCAAAAGTAGGAGAGCTGTCTCACAGACTAGATAAGTAACAGGCTGACGTAGTCATGTTCATGCAATCATACCTCACAGGCAATGACACTGACACCACAATCACATTCCTGGATGTGCCTTGTCCCAGCCGCAGGACAGACTTAGTAGAGGTGGCAGTACAGTGGTACAAAGGCGAAGGGAGTTTCTCTGCGATTCCTGAACATTGACACTTGATCTCGTGAAGACTTATGGCTTCAGGTTAAACATGGGCAAGGAAACCTCCTGCTGATTACCACGTACCATCTTCCCACAGCTGATGAATCAGTGCTCCTCTGTGTTGAACAACATGATGAGGAAACAATGAGGATGGCAAAAGCACCAAATATTCTCTGGGTGGGGGATTTCAATGATCACCCCCAAGAGTGGCTCAGCAGCAGGACTACTAATCGAGCTGATCGGGTCCTAAAGGACATTGCTGCTAGACTGGGTCTGCCGCAGATGGTGAGGGAACCAAAAAGAGGGAAAAACATACTTGATCTCACCCTTACCAATCTGTCAGCTGCAGATACATCTGTCCATGACTGTATTGGTAAGAGCGAGCTTGGTAGAGCTTCTGTGGAGACAAAGGGCCGCCCTTCATACTGTGCTCAATGGGACAGACTTTGAACAGTTCGAGCAACTGAAGACTGGGCATCCATGAGGCGCTGTGGGCCATCAACAGCAGGAGACCTGTACTTGCCACAAAGTGTAACATCATGGCCCGGCATATCCCCCACGACGCCATCACCATCAAACCAGGGAATCATCACTGGTTCAATGGAGAGTACTGGAGGGCACGCCAGGAACAGCACCAGGCATACCTGAAGATGAGGTGCCAAGCTGGCGAAGCCACCAAGTAAGGCTAGTTGCATGACAAACAATATAAGCAGCAAGTTTTAGACAGAGCTAAGCGATGCCACAATCAATAGATCAGATCCAAGCTCGGCAGTTTTGCCACATTTTGTCGTGACCGGTAGCGAATGATTAAATAGTGCACTGGAGGAGGAGACTCCACAAATATCCCCATCCTCACTGATAGAAGAGCCTAGCACCTCTGTGTAAAAGATAAGGCTGTAGCTTTCACAGCAATCTTCAGCCAGAAGTGCCGAGTGGATGATTCATCTCAGCCTCCGCCAGTGATTCCCAGCATTACAGATACCAGAGTTCTGTCAATTCGATTCACTCCACGAGATATTAGGGAAACGTTGGAAACACTGGACACTGCAAAGGCTATGAGAACATTCGGGCAGTAGTATTGAAGAGTTGTGTTCCAAACCTTTTTGCTCATCTAGCCAAGCTGTTCAAGTACAGTTACAATGCATGTATCTTCTGAATATTGCGGAAGATTGCCCAGGTACGCCCTGCAAACAAAAAACGGACAAATCCAATCCGGCCAATTCCCAAACCCACCAGTCCACTGCCGATCATCAGCATTGTTAATGACACCTTCCATCACATTACTATCAAGCAGCACCTACTCAGTGACGCCCAGCTTGGGTTCCACCAGGGCCTCTCAGCTCCTGATGTCATCGCCACCTTGGCCCAAACAAGGAAAACAAGAGCTGAATTCCAGAGGGGACATGAGAGTGCCAGCCCTTGACATCAAGGCTGCAATCGATCAAATGTGGCATCAAGGAGCCTGCCTAAAACTGGCATCAATGGTAACAAGGGGCAACCTCTCAGGTGGTTGGAGTCATACCTGACACACAGAAAGATGGTGACAATTGTAGGAAGTTAGCCATCTGAGCTCCAGCACATCTCTGCAGGATTTCCTCAGGGTAATGACCGAGGCCCAACCATTTCCAGTTGCCTTGTCAATCATCTTCCCTGCATCATAAGGTCAGGAGTGGGGATGTTCCCCGATGATTGAACAATGTTCAGTGCCATTCGCGATTCCTCAGGCACTGAAGCAGTCCATGTCGAAATGCACAAAGGTCTGGATGATATCCAGGCTTGGGCTGATAAGTGGGAAATAACATTCATGCCCCACAAATTCAAGGCTATGACCATCTCCAATAAGTTAAAATGGACACACCTTGACATTCAATGGTTTTATCATCACTGGATCCCTCACTATCAGCATCCTGGAGTTATCATTGATCAGAATCTCAACTGGACTGAACACACAAATGCATTGCAATGGCTACATGATCAGGTGAGAGGCTAGGAATATTGTGGTGAGTAACTCACCTCCTGACTCCCCAAAGCCTGTCCACCATCTACAATGCCCAAGTCAGGAGTGTGATGGAATCACTGAGTCCCTCACTATCAGCATCCTGGAGTTATCATTGATCAGAATCTCAACTGGACTGAACACACAAATGTCATGAAATGGCTACAATATCAGGTTAGATGCTTGCAATACTGTGATGAGTAAGTCACCTCCTGACTCCCCAAAGCCTGTCCCACCATCTATAATGCACAAGGCAGGAGTATGATGGAATACTCCCCACTTGCCTGGATGGGTGCAGCCCCAACAACACTCAAGAAGCTCAACACCAGGACAAAGCAGACCCCTCTTGATTGGCAACAAATCCACAAGCATTCATCCCTACATAACTGATGCTCAGAAGCAATAGTGTGTACTATGTAAAAGATGCAGAACTTTACCACAGATCCTCAGACAGCACCTTCCAAAACTATGATCACTCTGTCTGGAAGGACAAGGGCAGCAGATATATGGGAACACCACCAACTTCAAGATCCCCTTCAAGCCTCTCTCCATTCTGACTTGGCAATATATTGCCGTCCTTTCACCGTGACTTGATCCAAATCCTGAAATTCCCTCAGTAAATGGCACTGTGGGACAACCTAGAGCAGGTGGACTGCAGCTGTTCAAGAAGACATCTCAGTGTGACCTTCTCTCAGGCAACTAGGAAAGGATGATGAATGCTGACCAGCCAGCAAGGCCCACATCCCACACAATGAATTGAAACATATCAGCAAGAGGGAAGTTAGTGAAAAGAGGGGTCCACTCAATACAAATGCAGGGAGTTTATGTGTGGAGCTGAATTGGATGAAATCCTGAACAGACCCTTTGCATTGTATTCACAAAAATAAGTACATGGTGAATGGTGAATATAGAAAGGGATATGTGTCCAGAGCGTTTCTGATTACAATATGGAGGAGGTACTGGGCACTTTGATAAATATTAAAGTGTACACGTGCGCAGGACCTGAAGAGATCAATCCCAGAATACTGAGGGAGGAGCGGGAGTAAAATGCTGAGCCGTTGTATGTGTTCTTCAAATCTTCTTTAGTCACAGGAGACATTTCGGAGAACTGTGGAATCTCCAACATTGCTCATTCGTTGAAGCAGGTTAACAGGATTTATCAGGAAATTACAGGCCAGTGAGCGTCAGTGGGAGGGAAATTATCAGAGAAACTTATTCGAGGTAGGATTGATTCTCATTTGGTAAAATATGGAATTACTAGCAATAGGCAGTATGATTGTGTGTGGGGAGGTCATGTCTCACAAATATGACTGAGTTTTTTGAAGGGAGTGACAAAGATTCTTCATTAGGGCATGGGGCTGGATGTTGTCCAAATGGACCCAAGCAAGGTCTTTGACAAGGTCCATCATGGCTGGCTGATACAGAAGGTGAAGTCAAGTGGGATCTGTCGTGAGATGGTAAAGTGGATATCGAACTAATTTGGTGACTGAAGACAGACTACTGTTGAATGGATTTTTTTTTGCTTTCAAACCTTTGACCAGTTGTGTTCCACGGAGATCAACACTGTATCTCCTGGTGTTTATGAAAATATATAAATGCTCTGGAGAGAGAGTAGGTATTCTGATTAGAAGTCTTCGAGACCACACAAAATTCAGAGAGCTGCGGATAGTGAGGACAATTGCCAGATGATATAGCAGGACATGGATAGGCTGCGGACTTGGATACAAAAAAACAGCAGATGCAATTTAATCTGGACAGTTCAGAGGTGATACATTTTTGAAGGACTCATGCAGGAGATATGTAAACAGTAAATGGAAGAATTCTTCATAACATCAACTTCTGCTGGGGATTCCGAGGCTGACATGTCGACAGGCTCCTGAAAGTGAAAACCCAAGTGAACAAGGCAGTCAAGAATTTGCATGGCATGCTTCCCTTCATCGATTGGGGCATTTATATAAAAGTTGGCAAATGATATTGCAGCTTCATAGAACATTAATTTAGCCACATTTCGAATATTATGTACAGTGCTGGTTGCCACGTCACTAGTGAATGTGAATGCTTTGGGGAGAGTAGAGAGACAGTTTAATAGGGTGTAATCTGGTTGGGAGGGTATGAGCTTTAAGGAGACAGTGGACAAGCTTGGTTTGGTTTCCCTTGAAGATCAGAGGCTGGTCACGTGAGATTCAAGCTGAGTTGAATGCTCGCAGAAGTATTGCGAGCCTAACTCTGGAGCAGTATTTCCATTCCGCCAGAGCAACCAGGCTCACCCACCTGCTGTGTTGGCTTGTTGTTTAGTACAGACACAAAACCAGGAAGATTGATATCATTGTCTACAGTTAGTCAAGGGCCCCACTACAGTGAGCCAAGGGTAGTCTCCGATACTAGTTCAGGAGCTTGGACACATTCAGTCAGTCGCACCTGGCTGTTTAGGTCAGGATAATTTCCCTGTTATGGGGAGTATTTGAATATTGAGGAGTTGACTACCCCTCTTGGACCTTATGCCTAATTGTGGAGATTCCTTCTGGAATAAGAGACCGACTAAGAATGTATGAATGGTAGTGAAGTGATTGCCACAGCTGATAGTGTTGGTACAGTTAGGGGAAAGATGGCAAGGAGTCCTGAGCAAGTGAATAGACAGCACATGCACCAGGGAGGGAAAAGGGCAGAGAAGAGGTTGGGAGAACATGAGAAGGTGCTGCATTCACTGGTGAGAGTGGGAGGTTAGGGAGAGCGTGAGAAGATGCTGCATTCACTGGGGCAAGAGTGGGAGGTTACGGAGAATGTGAGAAGATGCTGCATTCTGTTGTGAGAGTGGGAGGTTACGGAGAATGTGAGAAGATGCTGCATTCTGTTGTGAGAGTGGGAGGTTAGGGAGAGCGTGAGAAGATGCTGCATTCACTGGGGAGAGAGTGGGAGGTTAGGGAGAACGTGAGAAGATGCTGCATTCTGTGGCGAGAGTGGCTGGTTAGGGAGAACGTGAGAAGATGCTGCATTCACTGGGGAGAGAGTGGGAGGTTACGGAGAATGTGAGAAGATGCTGCATTCTGTTGTGAGAGTAGGAGGTTACGGAGAATGTGAGAAGATGCTGCATTCTGTTGTGAGAGTAGGAGGTTACGGAGAATGTGAGAAGATGCTGCATTCTGTCGAGAGAGTGGGAGGTTATGGAGAACGTGAGAAGGTGCTGCATTCTGTTGTGAGAGTGGGAGAACATGAGTCCTAGTGGGAGGTTAGAGCAGCAGCAGAGAGAGCGAATGCGAGATCACAGATTGCAGATACTGGCTCTTACACTGGTGGAGTGGTGAAGGTCACTGCCATCCTTCCTACACTGTCGGGTGGTCATTGAGAAGACAAGATCTTCAGCAATTCAGGGGTCAACCTCAGGCACACCTCAGCACAATGGTTGAGTTGTTAGGACTGCTGCCTCACAGTGCCAGGGTCTCAGCTTCAAATCCAGCCGTGGGCAACTGTGTGTGTGGAGTTTGTACGTTCGACCTGTGTCCTTGTGGGTTTCTGCTGGGTGCTCCGGTTTCCTCCCAAAGTCCAGAGATGTGCAGATTTTGTTGATTGGCCAGTGTTCAAGGATGCTTAAGTTAAATGTATTAGCTATTGAAAATGCACAGCTGTCGGGATAGGATGAGGGGATGTATCTGGCAGAGATGCTATTTGTGAGTTGGTGTGGACTATTTGGACTGAATGTCCTGTTTCCACGCTGTAGGGCTCTGGAAAGCCGACAGTGTCTGGAGTCATGACCCCCTGACAGGCCGGAAGGAAGATAATTTCTCTCTTCTGCACCACGTCATCCACAAGAACCTCAGGTGTTTGTCCACACAGTGAGTCCCAAATTTTACCGTGTCTGCCATGTATCGGGCCATTTCAGATTAACAATCCAAGAGTGGAATGGCATTTTCAAGGTGACACCCGACAAAAGGAAGCTGATCCATTGTGGGCTATCCAGCTGTTTGGGAGTTGTTAAGGGGAATAATGAAAGGAAAACATCACCAGGTTAGTGTCAGAGGAGAGGAGGACCTAATAAAACCAGTTTGGGATGCTAATAGGAGAAAATTCATTACATCTTGCAGAAGGAAAGCCCCCTTAAAACTCACTAAAATGGGTGGTGACAAAATCACAATATAGGTATAAAAGGGTCCTTCTCAAGATGGGAGCCAATGACTCGTGTGGTTCCAAAAGGGTCAGTGCTGGGACCACAACGTTTCACCGTATACATTAATGGTGTGGATGAAGAAACTCCAGGCACTCTGGTTAAGTTTGCAGATTTGGCACAGTGGTTAGCACTGCTGCCTCACAGCGTCAGAGACCTGGGTTCAATTCCTGCCTCAGGCGACTGACTGTGTGGAGTTTGCACGTTCTCCCCGTGTCTGCGTGGGTTTCCTCCGGGTGCTCCGGTTTCCTCCCACAGTTCAAAGATGTGCAGGTCAGGTGAATTGGCCATGCTAAATTGCCCGTAGTGTTAGGTAAGGGGTAAATGTAGGGGTATGGGTGGGTTACGCTTCGGCGGGGCAGTGTGGACTTGTTGGGCCAAAGGGCCTGTAAGTAATCTAAGTAATCTAATCTAAAGATAGGCAGAGGGACAATTAGCACTGAGGAGGCAGGGAGGCTGCAGAAAGATTTAGACATTTCAGGAGAGTGAGTTAAGAATTTACAGATGGAATGCGCTGTGGGAATGTGCGAGGTCATGCACTTTGAGCGGAAGAATGGAGGCATGGGCTAGTTTCTAAATGGAGAGAAAATGCAGAAATATGAAGTGCAAACGGACTTGGTGAACTTGCAGGTCAAGACGATAGTTAAGAGGACAAATATAATGTTTTAATTCACCGTGAGGGGACTAGAATATCAAAGCAGTGATGTACTTCAGAGGCTTTATAAAGCTCTGCTCAGAACACATTTCTAATACTGTGCGCATTTTTGGCTCCATATGTTAGGAAGGATGCACTGGCCCTGAACCAATTCCAGAGGTAGTTCACATGAATGGTCCCAGGGATGAAAGGTTTAACATATGAGGAATGTTTGGGGACTCTGGAACTATATGTTTTGGAGTTTAGAAGGATGGAAATGGAGAGATCTAAATGAAACTTATAGAATACTGAATGGCCAGTACAGAGTGGATTTTTGGAATATGTTTCCATTGACAGGAGAAACCAGGAAATGACTGCAAAGTCTTAGAGTAAAAGGAAGACCCTTTAGAACAGAGATAAAGAGAACACTCTTTAGCCAGGGAGCAGTGAGTCTGTGGAATTCTTTGGCACAGAAGGTTTTGGAGGCCAAGCCATTGAATATATTTAAAACTGAGCTAGTTAAATTCTTGGTTATCAAGAGAATCGAAGGATATGGGAAGAAAGCGGGAGAATGGAGTTAAGAAAGCTGATCAGCCACAATTGAATGGCAGATCAGACGGGATGGGTCCAATGGCCTAATTTCTGTTCCTGTATCTTGTGGCCCATTATGGTCTTTTGAATGGAGTGATTCGAGGAGATTACCGTGTTAGAGAGGGTTGGACTGCCTGGGAAATGTTATATTGATGGGGAGGGATGGAGTGACTGGGAACGTTGTAGTGTTGTGGAATGTTGGAGTGAATGGAGGAGATTACACATATTCGCAGGGTTGGAGTAACTGGAGGAGGTTAAAGTGATAGGGAGGGTTGGAGTGGCTGCAGAAAATTACAGTGAGAGGAGTGATTGGTGAGAGTATACAGTGATAGGGATGGTTGGACTAAATGTGGAAAGTTCCAGAAGTAGGGAGAGATGGAGTGACTGGGGAGATTAGAGCTACTGAAGGTTGGAGTGTCCAGGGGTGGTTACAATCATAGTGTGGGTTGGAGTGACTGGAGAAAGTTACAGAGGTAGCTTGGGCTGGAGTGAATGGAGTGTTCAACGAGTTCGGGAGAATGGAATTGACTGGAGGGATTTAGTGATGGGGCGATTGGAGTGATTGGAGGAGATTATAGTGTTTGGGAGGATTACAGTGTCTGGGAGATGGTAGAGAGACAATGAGGATTGGAATGACTGTTAAAGGTTATGGAGATCAGAGTGAGTTGGAGTGACTGTGGGAGGTTTCAGAGATTGAGGGTTGGACTGAATGCAGGTGATTACAGAGACAGGGAGGGTTAGAGTGACTGGGGATGGTTACAGAGACTGGACATTAGGATTGACTAGACGTGATTTCAAGCTTTCTGAGGTTTGAAGTGACTGGCAGTGTTTACATACGTAGTGTGGGTTGTAATGAATAAGGGGCCATCACAGAGTTAGGGAGTCTGTGAGTGAGTGAAGGATTTTAGTGATAGGGAGGATTGGAGTTACTGGAGGAGGTTAGAGTGTTTTGAAGGGTCTCAGTGACTGTAGGAATGTACAGAGATATGTAGCATTGGAGTGACTGGGGATGGTTCCAGAGATCATGGGGTTTGGAGTGACTGGAAGAAGTTACATCAATCAGAACATTTGGAGTGTCTCATGGAGGGTACAGAGATAGGGAGAGTGCACCAGTAACTGTACGAGTTTGCAATGTTGGGAAGATGGATTGACTAGGGGAGGTAACAGAGACAGAGAGGGCTGGAGTGATTGGAGGAGGTTACAGAGAAATGGAGATTTGGAGTCACTGGGGGAGTATATAGTGATAGGGAGGGTTGGATTGACTGGAGAGTCCACTGAGACAGGGAGGATTGGAGTGATTGGGAGATGTTACTCCAATGGGAAAAATTGGAGGGACTGGAGACTCCATGGACACAGGGAGGATTGGAATGATTGGGAGATGTTACACAATGGGATGGGTTTGAGGGACTGGAGAATCCATAGAGACAGGGAGGATTGGAATGATTGGGCGATGCCACAGCAATGGGAAGGGTTGGAGGTACTGGAGAAGGTTACTGTGATGTGTGCTAATGGAATGACAGAGTGAGTTTACAGTGAGAGGGAGGGTAGAAGATACTAGGGGAATGTACAGAGATAGGTAGGATTGGTGTGATGGTTGATAGAACAGAATTAGGGAGGGTTGGGGTAGCTGAGAGGTTACAGTGATAGGGAGGTTTGGAATGATGGGTGACTTTACGCAGATTGGGAAAGTGGAGTGACTACAGGATTTTAAAATACCTGAAGATTTGTGGAGTTAAGGAGAGGTTACATAGATAGGAAAGGTAGGAGTTACTGGGGGAGGCTACTGTGATTGGGTGGTTTGGAATGATGGGTAACTTTACACACATAGGGAATGTTTGCGTGACGGGGAGGTTGGAGTAATAGTGAGGGTTGGAGTAACTTGGGAGGTTACAGAGGTAGTGTGGGTTGGATTTACTGGAGCAGGTCACAGAGACAGGGAGTATTAGAATGATTGGGAGTCATTGGAGTGATTGGGAGTGTTCCAGCAGAGGGTAAACTCCTCTGCTAATTTAAACCAACAGCACAGAAAAGATTCACCCTGTGCTGTAATCTGTTAAAATTGGAGATGCAAAGAACTATCCTAGAACACTATTTAAAGTAAAAAAAACAACTTTATTCTTTAAGTGTAACCAAGATTATTAGCTAACAACGATTTAAGACTCCTTTTTCTTAAACCTATCATTTACCTCTCATTCTACAATACTAGTCTAATAAAACATTCCGATTACAAATTCCGAAAAAATAAATCATGTTTCAAAACCGGCTTTGCCAAGATTCCTTTGTAGATTCTCTCCAGTTCGGTTGTGATGTTCTGCTGTGCAGACTTCTTCCACAGACAGGTACCTCTCACAGAGGTCTTCAACTCACAGTCTCCACCTTTTGGGCTTTTAGCTGTTGTCTCTCAACTGTTTAAAAATGTCTGGTTTAATACTCCAAAACATTGGATCAATTCATTGGTTTTAATATTATCAAAATGCTAAATTCAAATTTGATTGAATTTGATTGGAGCATAGTTTAAACTGATTGGTTGAATTTGAATTTCTTTTTGTCTCATGGCAACCCATCTACTCTATTTGTGTCAATGATATGTTACCTTCTTCTCTTGTTCAGAACACTTTGTGCGATGTCAGGCAGTTTTGCGAGCTTTTCAACTCTCTTCAAGATAGAGTATCTCTACACCTTCACAACACCTCTTCCCGTCAGAAATAAAAGAGATATCAGAATGAAAAGATGGCAAATTTTTTCTTTCTCTACTACTTAACTACAATACCATTACCTATGGATGACTTTAATCAAAGTTCATATTAACAACTTTCCACATAAGTACAACACAGAATAAATATTAATCTTATGGATACATTTCAGTTAAATTCACGATAAAGCATCTGCGATTACATTCTTACAAACTGCAACATGTACGATATGTAAATTAAAAGTCTATAACATAAGATGCCAATGAAGGTTGCAAGGTCTGAAGGAGATTACATAATAAGAAGCTTGTTTGGAACTGGACAACATTACAGAGGTGAAGAATGTCAGTCTAAGGGAAATAGAGACCGAGAGCTCTGAGGACTGATGGATATTGAAGGGTTCAGAGAGCTGCAGTCAAGTGTCGGATGAAGTGGCTTTGAGATAGGGAGGAGTGCAGATGCTGGAAAGGCAGACTCAATAAAGGCTGGAGCTGGAAAAAGCACAATCGGTCAACCAGCATCAGAGGATCTGGGGAGACGAATTTTCAGGTTGGAATCTTTCTTCAGGGCTCATCTTCAGGAGCCCCCTGCTCCTCTGATGCTGCTTGACCTGCTGAGATTTTTTTTCCAACCGAGGGAAGAAGCAGATTGGAACACTTTGCCAGGTTGATAATAAGGGTTCTCCTCGTAGGAAGAGCTGTTGAAGGAGTAGGAAGCATTGTTAGAGTTTAATAAAATGTTACAACTTCGGGGAGTGAGTGGGGGCACCTTGGGGACAATTCATATCACAGTGAAGGAGTTGGTGGATGTATTATAATGTATGAAGGTGGATAAATCTCCTGGTATTGATCAGATTTATTCAAGGACACTAGAAGACGCTAGAGAAGAAATTGCGGGGGTCCTGGCTGATAATTGTGCATCATTGTTAGCCACCAGTGAGCTCCCAGCAGATTGGAGTGTCATGAGTGTTGTCCCATTCTTCAAGAAGGACTGTAAAGACAAAGCCTAGGAATGATAAAGCAGTAAGTTTAACCTCTTGGTGGGTAGTTACTTGTGAACATTGTGAGAGATAAGATATCCGTGCATTTGGAAAGACAGGGTTTGGTTCGGAGTACTCAGCATGGCTTTGTGAGTGGGATATCATGCCTCACAAATTTGTTAGAGTACTTGATGAAGCAACTGGGAAGGTTGACGAGGGCAGGGCAGTGGATGTAGTATATATGGATTTCAGTAAAACATTTGATAAGATTCCTGCTCAAGGAGCGAGATCGCGTGGATTCCAGGGGGAGCTGTCAAATTGGATACAAAATTGGCTCAATGGTAGGAAGCAGAGGGTAATAGTGGACAGATATTTGTTGGACTTGGGACATGTGAAGAGTGCAATGGCTCAGGGATTGGTGCTGGGCCCATTACTGTTAGTTTTTGATCTCAATGATTTGGATGAGAATGTACACGGCATCATTAGTAAGTTTGCAGATGACACTAAAATAGATGATATCATGGACAGTGAGGAAGTTTATCAGAAATTGCAAAAGGATCTTGATCAGCTGGAGAAGTGGGTTTGGAAGTGGCAAATGGAGTTCAATACAGATAAGTGTGAGGTCTTGCAGCTTGAAAAGTCAAATCAAGGTGGGAGTTACATGGTGAATGGTAGTTGTTTACAAGGTTAGTGGAACAAAGACATCCTGGAGTTCAGGTTCACAGTTCTATGAAAGTGGAGTCACATGAAAACAGCGCAGTGAAGAGGGCTTTGGGCACACTGGCCTTCAACAGTCAGGGCATTGAGTATAGAAGTTCTGAAGTTATGTTGCAGTTATACAGGACATTGGTGAGGCAACACTTGGAGTATTGTGTTCAGTTTTATTACCTTGTCATAGGAGGGATGCTATTAAACTGAAAAACATCCAAAAGAAATTTGCAAGGAATGTTACCTGGTCTCAATGGTCTGCGTTATAGGGAGAGGTTGGACACGCTAGTACATTTTTCCAAAGAGCATAGGAGACTGAGGAGGGAACTCATAGAGATGTATACAATGATGAGAGTTATGGATAGGGTGAATGTACTCAGTCTTTTTCCGAGGGTTGGGGAATCGAGGATTGAGGCCATCAGTTTAAGGTTAGAGTGGACAGAATAAAATGGAACCTGAGGGGCAACATTCTTACACAGAGGGTTGTACGCATATGGAATGAGCTGCCAGTGGAAATGGTTGAGACGGTTAACTTAACAACATTTAAAAGGTATTTGGATAATTACATGGATAGGAAAGGATTCTAAGGATATGGGCAAAGTGCTGGGAAATGGGGTGAGTGGGGATGGACAGTTTTATCAGCATGACCAGTTTGGGCCAAAGGGCTTGTCTCTGTGCTGTAGGATTCAATGACACTACAGTATGGGCTTGTTTAGGTGCTGAAAGTTATGGTAGAGATACGGAATGTGTTAAGGGAATGAATTATGTCACAAAGCTATGCAAATGGCTGTGGCTGGGGAAGGTTATAGACATCGGGAATGCAACATGTGGTACAGTTGACTAAAAGATGTAGATGGGGTCAATGGCATAGGGAGGAAGAGAACACATAGTAGGATCTGAAAACAGGTTATCAAGATGGGAAGAGTCAAGGTGTGAGCATAGTACTGGAGATCAACAAACCTGTTGGGGATTGAGAAGTTTAGATATTGAGAGGAGTTGCAGGAACAAGAAGATGTTCAGGGATTTAGCTGATTACAAAAACATTGCAGGTACAAATATTTTGTATGGACTGGAAGCTAATAGGTTCCGGTCCTGGTGGTTGAGAAAGAAAATGCCAATATGTACACTCAGAATTGACATGCTCAGAGTGAATAAAGAGTTACAAAATACAACCATTCACCATTGACCATGCCTTCAGTAAGGTCTTTGATAAGGTGAGTTCAAGAAAGCATTTGATAAGGTAACTTCAGGAAGGCATTTGATAAGGTTCCCCATGGTCGGCTAATGAAAAAAATGAAGTAACATGGGGTCCAGAGTGTACTAGCTAAATGGATAAAGAACTGACTGAGCAACAGGAGACAGAGAGTAATAGTTGAAGAAGGTTTCTCAAAATGGAGACCTGTGACTCGTGGTGTTCTGCAGTGATCCGTGTTGGGACCACTGCTGTTTGTGATACACATAAATGATCTGGAGGAAGGTAGAGGTGGTCTGATGAGTAAGTTTGCAGATGACACAAAGATTGGTGGAGTAGCAGATAGTGAAGTGGACTGTCAGAGAATGCAGCAGAATATAGATAGACTGGGGAGTTGGGCAGAGAATTGGCAGGTGGAGTTCAATCCGGGCATTTTGGTGTTCAGGTCCATTACTCCCTCAAGGTGGGAAAGCAGGTTGGTAGAGTGGTCAAGAAGGATGTGGCTTGCTTTCCTTCATCAGACAGGATATTGAGTATAAGTGTTGGCAGGTCATATTACAGTTGTATAAGACTTTGTTTTGGCTGCTTCTAGAATACTGCGTACAGTTCTGGTTTCCACATTACCAAAAGGATGTGGATGCTTTGGAGAGGGTGCAGAGGAAGTTCACCAGGATGTAGCCTAGTATGGAGGGAACTAGCTATGAAGAGAGATTGAGTAGATTAGGATCATTTCCATTAGAAAGATGGAGGTTGAGGGGGGGGACCTGATTGAGGTCTACAAAATCATGACACTTATAGAGAGGATGGATAGCAAGAAGCCTTTTCCCAGAATGAGGAACTCAATTACGAGGGGTCACGAGTTCAAGGTGAGAGGGAAAATGTTTAGGGGAGATATGGGTGGAAAGGTCTTTATTCAGAGGGTGTGGGTGCCTGGAAGGTGCTGCCAGCAGAGGTGGTAGTGATGGGCACGATACGGAGATTTTAAGATGTATCTAGAGAGACACGTGAATTGGCAGGGAGCAGAGGGATACAGATCCTTAGAAAATAGGTTTAGATAGAGGATTGGATCAGGACAGTCTAGGAGGGCCGAAGGGCCTGTTCCTGTGCTGCAATGCTCCTTTCTCTTTGCTTTTCCTTTGTATCAGCAGATGAAACATTGCCTGCACACGTCGTGCAGTGTTTGAAGATTCAAAACTCCACAGAATCAAAAGCTTCTGTCCACACAGAACTGGCTACTTCCAATCCATTTGATTAAAATCAAATTCCCAACTGACCATTTGAAGCCCACAGGATAAAAATAAGCTCGCCACAGCTCATTGACCATTTGTACTGCACAGTTCCAAACCAGCATTTCACAGAGAAATACCTATTTACAGTTAACCCACAAAAGGAGAGATCATTCCCTGGCCACCACCCCTCACACACATAACTGACCATTCACAATCCAAGGGTAAAACTCAAGTGCCTTGGGAGAAATGACCGTGCACAATCCGCAGAATAAAAAATCAGATCCACACGCTGATCTGACCTTTCAGAATCCCCAAGCTGAGATTCATATTCTCAGACAGACATGACCACAATCTGTAGAATAAAAAACAAACTCCCCACAAAAAGTCCATTCAAAAATGTCAGGATTCACCTGCTCCACATGCATATCTACCCCTTGCCAAGCCACAGGAAAAATAAACTCCCACACATTGGGAGTGCCGATGTGAACATTCTCAGGTCATGGATTAAGGACAGCATGATGCATCGAACTGCCTATTAGCATTCCATAGGAGAGATAAAAACCTCCCATTCGCTAAAAAAGCAGGTCATCCCCAATCCACACCACGGGTTATAAATCACCTTGCCCCAAGTGCACAGGTTGAGAATATCCTCCGACACAGGTGGCCAAATACTGTCCTTGGAAAAAGAAACAGTAACTCAAACAGTACTGAACCCACACAGTAATATGAATGAGGCAATATTCAAAAGCTGTAACCATCAGCATTTGGTTAATAATTAATTGTTTAATCAACCAGTCATGCCAACATTAATTATATTCATTATATTCATTATATTCATTTGAAGGTGTGTTCAAACTTCTTAAAAAGAGTTGTGTTCACTGTTTCCAAACTGCTCTCCCCCGAAAGGTCAGTCACCTGGACCAGCGATTAGCCAATACCCTGGCAAGTTGAATATCCCCTCTCTCAACCGCATCTCTGTAATGACCAGAACATCATAGCCCCACGTACGAATCCAGGTTGTATTTCCATCTGTTTTACCTATAAGACCTCTTGCATTGAAATAAACTGACTTCAATCCATCAGTAGCATCGTGTTAATTTACCTGTCTCTGCGTGTCCTTCCTTTTGGATTAAGTGATAATTAGCACATCGCTACTTGTCGAAGCTTTTTTTGTTCAGATATGATATTGCTTTCTCTTAGCTGCATTATGTTTAGGAACGTTTAAGTTCAAGAGAATTATGAACGTGACAAGTCATACATGTGTGTGTCTCAATATGTATATTTCTGAATTTCTCTGTCGGTTTGCAATTGACATTGTAAATTTAGATCAAAATATATAAATTCCATTTTCATAGTATTTGTGATAATGAAAGAATGATTTTTTTTGATTATTGGTACATGCTATGCATTTAATCATACATCAACACTTTGCACCACGGCACTTAGGAATGGACGATAAATATTGGCTCAACCAGCAACACCTGCCTTTCTTCAGATGTTACTTTTTTGAAATGAAAAGAATGATTGTTCGTTTGGCCACAATTATAAGAGGGTCCTGTCTATGTCGCTCTCTTCCCTTCAGAATGTTTTGAAAATGGGCAAGTGGGAGCAGGGTCCAACGTTGAATGATCAGCCATGATCTGTTGAGAGGCTAAGCAGGATAGCATGTTGGAATGGCCTATTTCTGCTAATCTTTCTCTGCTGATGTTTCTTTTAATTAATCATTACCAACTACTTTTATCCTGCTGGTTTCCACATTACTAATACTCGAAACATCAATTACTTCTTTAAAGTGTAAAACATTGCATGACTTGAAGGGATTTCATCCGAATCCGCTTTGGGTTCTCTATGCTCAAGAGAGTCAGCAGAGTGAATCGTAACTCTCTAATTAACTGGGAACTTGCAGCTTAAAAATAAGTTTAATGAAGCTCTTTTATGCGTTGACGACTGGCATGAAAATCTTATTAAATGTTGGGTGTGTCAGTATGGTACATTATACCGTAGTGTCCACGGATGAGGAGGTTTTTGTGTGTTAGCCATGATAAATTACACCAATGTATGCACGGATGTGTAGGGGGTTGGGTTGGTTGTCCATGCTAAATTACAGCATAGTGTCCACGGATGTGTAGGTTGGGTGTGTTAGTCATGTCAAATTTCACCATAGTGTCCATGGATGTGTAGGTTGGGTGAGGTGGTATGGAAAATGAAGAACATGAAAGCATGGGAAGGGTTAAAGCATGAAGACTACTGGCAATCTGGTCTGTGGAAGGCAGGATGGGCTAAGAACAGTGGAATGTTCTTACACCAATTAGCAGAGTAAGGTTAAGGCTGAAAGGTCACTACGGCAAGATGAGATAACAGTTAGTAGAGGTAGCTTTCCCATTAAGTGTTATTGTGATAGGATTGGGATCATAAATATTTGGGACATTACATTAAAATATCTAATTAATAGTTAGTAGAGTCAGCTTGAGACAGGAGACTATTATAATATCTGGAATAGCTAAATACCTGTCATGGCAGGTTAGTCTGGAATGGAAGATCACTGTAGTAGAAGTGATAATAAATGTCTAATCATGGCATTAGGAAAGTATTTAGTAGGGTCTGGAATGAAAGACCATTGTTGCAAATAGTTAGGAATAAATATCTAACCGTGATATAAGAATAATTTAAGTAGAATGTACAACTAAAGAAATAATGGGAACTAACATCACTGGCTTATTGTGTAGCTAGAGTGAGGTACTTTGGTTAATATAGTTGGACATGCTGATAAGGTAACAGGAACATGATAAAAAAAGATATAAAATCCACGGACCCTGAGATTTGTGGCCATTTGAGAATCTGCTTTCGAAGTGTCATGATCTTTTTGTTTGCAAATAAAAACCTACTTCTTGAAGAACTGTCTGCGTCTCTTGGTGATTCTCAATATTTTCTCCACGAAATTAGCCATCGGAAATATTGGGTGGGGTACTAGTCCAGATGGGATCCTCTTCCAAGAGCCGGTGTGGAATCGCACGGCTGTATGACCTGTCTCAACACTGTATGGATTCTATGAAGTTCAGGGTTTGCTCCCTCTCTACTTGTAACACCTATGCATTGATCACAAAAATTCTCTTGAACTCATTTAACAAATTCTTCATCATGCAAATCTTTAAATATGGCAGTCATAGTCAGTATTTGGAAAATTAAACTCCCTTACTTTTAGAACCTTACTATTCTTACTGATGTTGAGATCTCAATCTGCTTACTACTCAAATTGTTTCTCATTATTGTGTGTGTGTGTGTGTGTGTGTGTGTGTGTTGGGGGGTGGGGGGAGGGGCTGCTGTACAACCCCGTGAAGGTCACCATCTCTCTCTTATTTCGCATTTTAACCCATATGTGTTCACTAAATGGTCTCTCAGAAATATGTGCTGTAATTACAGGAGTGATGTTTTCCCAAATTAAAAGTCCCTCCCTCTCCTCTCTTGCCTCTCTTCCTATCCTTCGCATAACATCTAAAACCCAGAACATTGAGCTGTTATTCTTGTCCTCCCCTCAGCCAGGTTTATGTCATAACTACAACAGTACCATGTAAAGATATATGCCGTGAGTTCATCGCTCATATTTGTAAGACCTCTTGCATTGAAAGAAATTTATTTTAACTCATCAGTTATTTTGATCCCTGACTTTCTCCTGTATTGTTTTTTTCTAATTAACTTATTCTTTTCTGCTTCTGAATCGTCCTCACCCTTCTTTCTATTTTCACTCTTATTTAAGAAGTTCCCACTCCCATCTCTAAACGTGTACAGGCTCTAAAAATAGAGCCAAACAGGCTAACGGTCTCTTTCCAATTCAGGTCTTTTCTGTCCCAGAAGAGATCCCAATGATCCATGAAACGGAATCGCTGCAGCCTGCACCACCTCTTCAACCACTGATTTATCTGTCCTAGCCTTCCCTTCCTTCCCTCATTAGAACTTGGCATCGGAAGGAAACCACAAAGTATTACTTGAGATGTTCTGTATTTTAACCTGCTCCCTAACCTTTTATACTCACTCTGCAAAGCTTTAACCCATTCCCTGACTCTGTCATTCCTATTGATTTGTACAATAACTTCCAGCTTCTCACTCTCCCCTTTGACAATATGCTTCACACATTTTGAGAAGCCCTTTACCCTGGCCCCAGAAAAGCAACATACTCTCTAGATTCACCCTCTCTGCTGCTGAATCTCCTGTCTGAGCCCCTGACAGCAGAAGCCCTGTTAACAATTATTCTTTGAAATCTTGACAAACCAGTTAAACATCAGATTCATTCTTAGTGCCCAAGATCTGACTACTATTTCTATTTTCCTCTGAGAGACTATCTCTTTTCACAGCATCCGAAACAGAAAGGAATAGCCATAAGAGACTTCTGAGCTCCCCTCTGACATTTCCTGACAGTCAATCATCTATCTGATTGGTCCTGCTGAGTAATCACTTATCGAAATCTACTCGGCATCACACTCAGTGTCTCCTGTATGTCTCCAATGACATTAAGTCTGAAATGAAGACATTCTCAATAGCATCTTATATCTAAAAAAAAACTGCCTTTCCTTACCCACCCACTTAATATGGAGTATGCATAAAATAGTAAGGGAAAGCAATTTAAATATTAAAAAGAGAGCAAAGGCTTAACAGCTCAGAGGTTAGCTCTGCTGACACAGAGCCAGGGACCCGGCTTCTATTCCAGCTTCGGGCGGCTGTCTGTGTGGAGTTTGCACATTCTCCCCGTGTCTGCGTGAGTTTCCTCTGGGTGCTTCGCGCTGGGTGTAATAATGATAATTCAAAAACATAATGCTCCTGTGAGAATGAAAGGCAAGCTTGCTAAGGTAGGGAAACAAGGAGGAATACTGTTATTGAAGCTCTTGTCAAGAATAAAAAGGAATCAAGTATCAGAAAGAGACAATTAGGATCAACTGAATCTCTTGCCAAGTTTAAAGAATGTAGCAGCACTCTTCAGAAGGAAACTAGGAAGGCAAACACAGGATGAGACATTTTTGCCAGATAAGGTTAAAGACTATCCAAAACAGATGCTACAAATAAAGAACAAGAGAGCAATTTGAGAGAGAGTCGGCCCATCTGAGAATCAATGCGGTTGTCTTTGTGTTGAAGATGAAGAGATGGGAGAGACATTAAATGAATATTTTAAATCAGCTGTGACTGTTGAGAAATAAATGGGTATTAGACATCTCAGGGAAATAAATATTGTTGTTGGGAGTGTGATGCTGGAAAAGCACAGCAGGTCAGGCGTCCAAGGAGCAGGAGACTCGACATTTCAGGCAGAAACCCTTCATCAGGAAAGAGGCTTGTGGGCCGTTGGTGGAGGGTGGGGGGTAGGGGGGGTGGGGGTGTGTGGCTGAGACATAAATAGGAGGGAAGTAGGGCTGGGGGAAGGTAGCTGGGAATGTGATAGATAGGTGAAGTTAGGGGATAAGGTGATTGGTCAGAGAGGAGAGTGGAGTAGATAGATGGGAAGGAAGACGGACAGATGGGGCAGTTCAAGAGGATAGTGCCGAGCTGGAGGCTTGGGAATAGGATAAAGTGAGGGGAGGGGAAATGAGGAAACTGGTGGAATCAGCATTGATCCGTGTGGTTGCAGGGTCCTAAGACAGAAGATGAGGCTTCACACATTTGAGCCACAGGAAGATGCTGAATAAGCTGGGGCCGTTCTCCCTGGAGCATCGGAGGCTGAGCGGTGACCCTATAGATTTTTATGAAATCATAAGATGCATGGAGAGAGTAAATAGCTAAGGTGTTTTCCTTGGGTGTGGGAGTCCAGAACTAGAGGGCATAGGTTTAGGCGGGAAAAATATAAAAGGGACCCGGGGCAACTTTTTCACACAGTGGGTGGTGCGTGTCTGGAATGAGCTGCCAGACGAAGTGGTAGAGGTTGGTATAATTACAGCATTTAAAAGGCATCTGGATGGATATATGAATAGGAAGGATTTGGAGGGATATGGGCCAAGTGAGGGTAAATGGGACTAGGTTAGGTTGGGATATCTGGTCGGCATGGACGAGTTGGACCGAAGGATCTGTTTCCGTGCTGTATATCTTTATGACTCTATAATTCTGTGACTGAATTCTATGAAATCTGTAATTTCTTTGACTATCACACCAGCTAGTAATATTACACCACAGTAGAATATCTAACACTTGCACAGAGGTTTTACAGAACAAGATTTACACCCGTCCAGGAAACCAAATAAGTCAATGGATGACTTTGAAACATTTCGAATAGACGAGTGAGAATGTATAACCGAGAATTTGGAGGACAACATGCCTGTGTATGTCACTCTGGTGAGTGGATGGTCAGAAAATGGGATTTGCTGATAAAAGAAATCAGGAGGGTGGAAGAACTTTGAACAAAGTTAATGTATGGAATTTGTAATCTGGTGTCAGGCTGATGTGGCGCTGGAATACAAGGTAACAATGGAATTAATGATTGATTCAGCAATTATGAGCTAAGGCAGGGATGGGTTTAAGAGCTGTGTTCCAGATGGAAACAATAAATCTTGATGATGAATCAAGTATCTTCCTGCATTGATCTCAGGCTCTAGTATCAAGCCACAAGCAAACAGGGTTCATCCAGAGTCAGTTCCTGCTGAGCTTGATGGAGTCACTGAGATCCACAAAGCATTTTCATGGAAGCACTGACTCATCTCCCACATTCGACCTGATTCCCGAGCTTCGGATCCCATCTGGCACCGAGCCCCCTGATTGGGCCATGGATTCCCCATCAACACAGCAGCTGATTGGTGGAAATAATCAAATAAAGAAAGAGAGGGATATCAGCATCAGGCCGGGGGGGAGAACTGAATTGGAACAGACAACGTATTGCTGGAAATACATTTGTAATCCAAAGATACAGTTTTATTACAGTACGTTATTTATACTTTATAATAGAAACCTTGTTTTTAACATTTGTCCCAATGTGTGGATCAGAGAATTCCATGAGGAAGAGTGGAGAGGATCCTGTCATTCTTTTTCCCACATTGACCTGCAATCAAACATGATCCTTCCCTCCATGTCCTTTTTTAACAATCCGACTCACTCACTGGGAAGGGATTGCTTGGGTTGAACGCTTTTTTGGTGCATGTCTAATTACTCTTCCAGTTATGTTTTTGTTGTTCAGCTCATAGCTAACAACACTTTACGCTGGCTTTACTCCTGCAGTCTCTTTCATTCTGATCCTCGGATGGATGCATTCCTCACCCATTAGAAAAGCAGTGTTATCATGTTGCTCCTCCTCCTTCTCCTTTCAGTCCCTTCCTCACATGGACTCCTCGTTCCATTCTCTGCTGCATCTCCTGTTGCCTCTCAGTTTCTTGGATTTATTCATCCATTGAGTTACTTTTATAATGGGATATTTTGCTGCATTCTTTAACTGGTCACTGAACTTTTTCTGTGTTACCACATAAATAACTGCATTTGTGCAGCAGCTTAGATTCCGCAGCATATACCCGACTTGTTTAAAGAGATCAGCAGCAGCGGAATCCAAGGAATAACCAGCTTGAAAGAAATATAAAATATACCCCAACCAGAGAAGGATGAAGCTGGCGAGTATAGCAAAGAGTAAAGTCACAGAATTCTGTCTGCTGTCTACCTGGGAGTCATTCTCTGTTTTTCTCTGACCCCTCAGTCTCTTACGCATCTGAATGGCCTCAATGATATATCTGACAGTCAGACGTTCAGAAAGAGAATACAAGTAAATGGAAGAAATGGTGTTAAAAATTTTTCAAAATGCTTAAAACTTATCCAGCGACTATCATTATAATAGCCATAGCTGTTATAACAGTACCATGAAACATTGTGGTTAGCACTGCTGCCTCACAGCGCCAGAGGCCCGGGTTCAATTCCCGCCTCAGGCGACTCTCTGTGTGGAGTTTGCACATTCTCCCCATGTCTGCATGGGTTTCCTCCGGGTGCTCTGGTTTCCTCCCACAATCCAAAAATGTGCAGGTTAGGTGAATTGGCCATGCTAAATTGCCCGTAGTGTTAGGTGAAGGGGTAAATGTAGGAGTATGGGTTTGGGTGGTATACGCTTCAGCGGGTCGGTGTGGACTTGTTGGGCCGAAGGGCCTGTTTCCACACTGTAAGTAACCTAATCTAATCTAATCTTTCCAGGTTTAAATCGGAAATAGATAGGAATGTTCTTCACAGAAAACAAAATACAGATTGTTGCCAGAACCCTCGTTGCAGTTTTCTCTGTGCAATCCTGAGATTTCATCTGATGTAAACAAACAGCAACAAATCGATCAAAAGAAAAGGCGACAGTGACCCAGACAGAACAATCAATGGTCACGTGGTTCAGGGCATAGATAACACTACAGACAGGAGTGATGTCCAGGAAACACTGTAGATAATAATAGTAAGCAAACTGATCAAGTATGACATAAAATATAATGAAGAGTAGATCAGATGTTGCCATGGCCAACAGATAACAAGTGGTACATTTAGAAAGACCACAGTTACCCCGAGCCAAAAGTACAATCGTCACTAAACTCACTGTAAGAGAGAGAGGGAGAAAAAGAGATGTGATGTTACTGACCAAACATTCTCAGTGACTGCGCCCAGACTGTGAGTAATGGATTTTCACATACAGAAAATTGTAGTTCCATTTCATATGAAGTTTAAACAATCAGAACCAGAGCAACAAATCATCTATAAATGAATCATTTTCACTTGTAAATTACATAGAGAAGAGCATGAGGAGCAGATTATTCGCAGAAATGCTGTCATATATTCAGTGTATTTTTGGGTGTTCGACAGTGGTTGATATCACCTGCTTTGTAGGTTACTCTAATGGAATAGTTTTTCCCATAAGACATCAGCACAAAGACAACAACAATCAGTAAACAAAGTACTGGAGACACCTAACACAGACATTGGTCGCAAAATACATTCATACAATTTTGAAGCCTCCATAGTTGAGATTGCCTCCAGAAGTATACATCACCCACATGAGCTCCAGTATATTGGCATTCAATCGTTCCACATCGTGCCCTCCACCATGCGGATGTACCAATGGTCAGGCATTGAGTGTCTCCATCTGAGAATCCTGACAATCTGAACCATGGAAATATTCAGTAGTGAATCCAACCGCTATGTCCCAATTGGATCCTCATCACAATCAATATTTAATACAATCGAGGTGAAAGGACCTGTCTTCTGGCTTTGAGACCAGCAGGAGTTAGGAAACTCATTGGACCTGGCAAAATAAGCTGTGACACAGATTATCCACAGGGTGGGGGGGGGGGGGGGGGTGGGGGGAGCTGATGCTCTGAAAACCATTCACCTTGGATATTTCTCCTGGGTGACAAGGGAGAGCCATTCAGGACTGAGATGAGAAAGAATTTCTTCACTCAGAGAGTTGCGAACTTGTGGAATTCTCTGCCACAGAAAGCTGTTGGAGCAAGTTTGTTAGAAATATTCAAGATGGAGCGAGTCATGGCTCTTTCAGCGGAATGGATCAAGGGGTATGGAGAGGAAGTGGAAGGGGGAGACTGAGATTGCACGATCAGCCACGATTATATTAAGTGTTGGTGAAGGATCAAAAGGCCAAATGGACTACTCCTGCAACTTTTTTCTGGATGTTTCTATGTTTCCCTCCTTTAGACACCAGAGCAGGAGGACTGGAGTGGTGTAAGAAGGCAGCTCACCAGTACCTTCTCACAATCAACGAGGGACAGGCAGGAAGTGCTGAGCCCAGCCAGCCACACCCACATCTCAAAACTGAATAAATTAAAAACACACAGTTAGATTGGAACATCAGCGGCTATGGTACAAAAACCAAGCAACAAGTAACAGCATTTGGCCTCCCAACAGATCCAGAACGTCTGTCATTATCACATAAAATGAAGAAAGATGCTCACCATTCTGGAAGTGGAAATTGTAAAATGCGTTAGTAACATACGAGTATATACAGATGTATACAGAGGATAAAGGACTTTGTGATGCAAATATGGAAATCTTATTTCCCGAATGAAAGAGATTACAATGGAATCTTTGGCATTAATATGGAATACTCATTCTGGGTTAGAGCACATTATGATAGGGGAGAATTGTATGGTCTGTTAAAATAGTATGTTAAATGTTCTGTATTCTTACTGTTATTTCTATGTCATGCTCTTCAACTCAATTATAAACCGTCAAAATATTGCAGGGACTAATGTTAGTTATTTGTTGAAATCGGCATTTTTATTCCTATTACTATTAGTATTTTGATTTTGATTTTTATACATTGCCTTAAATGGGTACGCAACGAACATGATCCACCGATTTCTCAGCAACAAACCCAAACAAGCAGACACAACATGTCCAGAAACCCGAGCCAGTCTCCCCTACATCAAAGGCATCTTGGAAGTGACTGCCAGACTACTCAGACCCCTTGCCATCATGGTAGCCCACAAACCCACCAACACACTAAAACAGCAGCTAATGAACTTGAAAGGCCCTATACAGACAACAAGCAAAACTAATGTCATTTACAAAATGCCATAAAAAACTGTCACAAACACGACATTTGACAAACAGGCAGAAAACTAGCCATCAGGATGCATGATCATCAACTTGCAACAAAAAGAGATGACTCTGTCTCACTAGTATACAGATGAGGACAGACACCACTTCCACTGGGATAACAGATCCATCCTAGGACAAGCCAAACAGGGGCACAAACGAAAATTCTGAGAAACATGGAATTTCAACCATTATCAACAAATACTTTGACTAAGATCACATTTACCACCACTGAGAAAAAGAATAGGAAATGGCATCACCACAGGAAATGAGATCACTACAGGAATGATGTCAGCAATCCAAGGAAACTAGGCCATACCTCCAGTGCTTAATCTGGAGGCTCCCTGTTGAGGTTACCTGGTATGGTGATGAAATGTCTGAAGACAAACCTTCCAGCTCAGCGAGCAAACCTACATCCCGAACCTCAACCTAAGCTACAAATCTTCTCAAAATTCGCTAACACCTATGGGTGCAACACACTAAAACTGGCCTGAAAATTGGAAACCAATGCCATCCGTTGGAGCGCCACTCACGAACAGTTGTACTTACTGCAGGAATGCCGAAGGAAACAGATACTACCTAAATGTCTTAAATACAAACCTCCCCATAACACCCCACTAGCCAAACTAATGGCCGAGCAAAACGTCAACAGAATACTTAGAGAAATGATTAATGATGCCCACAACAGACTCCGTAAATACAACTGGGAAATTTCACGCCAAACATTTTTACGTACCAATGTAACAGATCAATAACGGACAGAAACAGTACAACAAGCCATAGATATTAGACAGCGATAAACACAGAAAATGAAAATAAAACTAGACCTGCAGAAAGACAATAGACAATCTTACACAAAATAACAATACAGACAACACCGAAGCATGGATGTAACACTTATCTGACTGACCCTTAACAGGCACTGAAAAATCTGTCTCAGTAAGAGGATTAAATTACAACTTCCAGGATGCAGACAAGAAAGATTTCTTAGCAGCATTAGAGACAACACTGAAAGCCATCCAACTCACAGAAGAAACCCAGCAAACCATCAGACGGACTGTTAACCAGCATTAAGCAGGAAAAAGGAAGGAAACTCAACCGATACACAAGAAAGGAATGCGCTATAAAGACTAAAAAAAAGCTAAAAACATTGTTAGCCTACCTGCAGGCAAAGGACGCTTGACAGTAATTTTAAATCAATGGGACTACATTGAGAAAGCGAACGCACTATTTACAGATACCAACACTTACCAACAAGTGGAGATCGACCCAATCCCACCGAATCACAGCCCTACACAAAAAACTTCAGAAGTCTGGAGAAATAAATAAGACCGCCTTCAAAAAACTGAAACCAGATAGATCCAACACACACACACTTCTATGAATTACCCAAAATTCACAAACTGGGAGCATCCCTCAGACCCAGTCTCACTAACCTGGAACACCGACTTAGAGATTGGCCAAGGAGTACACCAAAGACTAACACACTTAATAGAAGACTTACGCCACTCCATCCACTCCACCCAAAAATTCCTGAAGAGTATCACAGACACCAAGATAGAAGAGGATAAAATAATGGTCTCCTTTGAAGTAACAGCCCTGTTCACATCCATCAACATCAACCTGGCTAAGGAAACACTGACTACACTATGAGAAGAATCAAAGACACTTACACTAAACACCACCAAGTTCGTCAGCAAGGACAGTATCGTCAAGCTAGTGGACCTATGCCTTACCGCCCACTTCATCTGCAACAACAAAACCTACAGACAAACCAATGGAACATCCATGGGATCTCTGATATCAG
The DNA here is from genome assembly GCF_047496795.1 of Chiloscyllium punctatum. NCBI lineage: Eukaryota > Metazoa > Chordata > Chondrichthyes > Orectolobiformes > Hemiscylliidae > Chiloscyllium > Chiloscyllium punctatum. The sequence goes on from NC_092784.1 coordinate 40,424,825, forward strand.
GGTTCTGAGCAGAGACACTCGAACAAACATCTCTGCCAACCATCCAACCCAACCTTTGGGTCCGCTACATGGATGAGACCTTTGCCATCACTGAGCAAAACAAGTTAGAGGAAACGTTCAAGACCATCAATAATACCTTTACTGGCATAAAATTAACTAAAGAGGAGGAAAACAACAACAAACTGCCATTCCTAGATTAGTGGTGCTGGAAGAGCACAGCAGTTCAGGCAGCATCCAACGAGCAGCGAAATCAACGTTTCGGGCAAAAGCCCTTCATCAGGAATAAAGGCAGTGAGCCTGAAGCATGGAGAGATAAGCTAGAAGAGGGTGGGGGTGGGGAGAGAGTTTACCTTGCCATTCCTAGATGTCACAGTAGAGCGACCAGCCAATGGGGAACTTCAAACCAGCGTCTACAGGAAAACAATGCATATTGACCAAATACTGAACTACAGAAATAATCATCCCGACACCCACAAATAAAGCTGCATTAGAATATTATCTGAACAAGCCACCACACACTACAGCACAGAGGAACTCTGCAGAGCAGAGAAAAATCATCAAAACAGTGTATTGAAAAAGAATGGGTACCCACTGAACACAGTCCGCTGATTTCTCAGCAACAAACCCAAACAAGCAGACAGAACACATCCAGAAACCCGAGCCACTCTCCTCACATCAAAGACATGTCGGAAATGACTTCCAGCTCAGCGAGCAAACCTACATCCATTGCCTTAAATCTGATCGATGCACGGCCCTTTTCAAAACCTCCTCCTCGCAAGGAGGATACACCTTACAAAGTGAAGAGCAACAATCGCTGGGAAATTAACTGTGGAGAAATTATAAATTACAGATTCAAACATTATTCCTCTGAATCTAACTAGGGATAGATGAGAAATAGTGACAACACTTCCAACTCTCTAATCATCCTTATTAATGTACGGACAATAAATGAGTGTAATCATGTCCCACAACTTGTACTGACCTTGTTGGAAGATTAATCAGCACCAGAAATATTATTTGTGTCAATATAATACATTGATCGGTCACTTTAGTGAATGAACATTTTTGCTCTGCCATTTTCACTTTATGAAAAATATCACATCTGTTTATCTCCATTGGGATATTCCACTTTGTAAACTTAGCACCAAACATATACAACCAGCTGTGAGGATTTTCCCACTTGCAATCCATTTTATATTTACAAACTACACTGAGAGCTCCATCAGTGGGTAGAACAGAAATAGGGCATGTAACATAAATCAAGCAACGCATGGTTCATATTGTTATGGTCCTAGTTCCCACTATGGTCAGATATTCCATTTCATTCAGTTCCCTACAACTGGTTAAGTTCTATTGTCAGGGACAGTCCTTCTTATGTAACAATACTGGGGGAAGTTGGTCCTCTGCAATTCGTAGCCCACACTTTAATTTGAGAAATGCTCCCAGTATCACTTGGATTGGGGTTAGTTGTTCCCTTTTGGGTTGGAACCCACACTCAGTAAAATTCAAATCGAAAGACTCTCAGTGAATCACATTGTCACTGGAATCTGATGTTCGCTTCAGGTTATTGCACTTGAAATAAAGTTCTACAGTGAAAGATATTCCCAGTAAAATTTGCAATTGGTATCACAGGTATTCTCCCGTCAGTGCTCCACACTTATTACAATGCTACATCTATAGATACCCACAGAAAAGCAGAGCACTGGGTCAGAAATTGCTATGGGAGCAGTTCCCCCTACTCAGTACAATTTTACAATGACCCATTCTCTCAGCAACATGAGGACACAGTTATCAGAGGGTCCAGCCTGTGGATTGGGATCCCCATTCCATACAATTCCACAATCAGGAATACTTCACTCAGACTGATTCCTGGAGATCTTAAAGTGAGAGTTTGTCAGTGACGAGGCCCTCAGTAATGTGCAACATTGTCTCTTTCTCTGCACTGTGCCCAAAGGGTTTGCACTGAGGCCATGTTGCTTGAGTTTGGCTGACCACCAGCCCTGGCTGGTGTAGAAAGTGTTTAGAAAGACCACTCTCTCTGTGGGAGTTCAAAGCCTGCTATCGGTCAGATAGGTTTTGGAACAACCCACCTCTTAATGACACTTGATGTTCCCCATTCCTTGATGTCAAGATATTATGTTGGTGGCTCTTGCTCAGGCGGCTTGTTCCAAATGGGTGCCCAGATACAATATGGGCAATGGGTGGCTGGAGCAGGTCATTATAGAGTGATCGATAAGCATCAGCACAGAATGCTTTCACTACCATGTGTGTTTTAAAAATCAGTGGTTGGGCGGGGGCATGGTATTTGTGAGGATAGATCAGTGGGAGGGGTGTTGAGCACAGGGTTCCAACTGCGATGTATATTGTCGAATTATTTGTCAACCAGACATGTGAGTTGTGTCATTTGTGAAACGATGCACCATACTGTTGAACAGGAGAATCAAACATCTTGGTCCAACAGGAGGTTTCCCACCCTGCCCTTTTGTTGTTGTTATCCTTTGATGTTCCCTGCACGATAGTGGTCTATGTGAACCATGTGCCTTGGTTTAGGATTGTTATTGAGTACTTGGATATCAATTTGGATAATTATGTTAGATTATTATTGTCGTTATTTAGTTGAGATTGACATATTGGAGATGAATGCCCTGGATATATTTTGAGACTGATTCACTGTGAAGCCATAGTGTCACACCATGGAGCGCAGTACTCCGTCAGCTTTGTGAAATCTCTATCCTTGTCTCTGGTCCACAGGGTTCTGAACACTGGAGATTGGGTGGTACAACATGATTGTTTTGCTGATGAAAGGCAGTTGGTTTGTAGTGACTGAGGCGCGATTTCAGGTAATTGATATTGTGGTGCTGCTCCGAGGATCCGATCAGGATCAAGAACATCCAACCGTATGGAGGGAAAGTCAGCCCTGTTACTGTGACCTCCAGCTGACCTGATGTTCAGTATTGAGGGATTTGGTGCGTAGGATGTATATCAGAGTCACCAGTTGATCCATTGTCCATCAGCAACATTCAGGGATCTCACCCCACACAGGGGAGCTCAGTATGTTCAGCTCCTTCTGGATGGATAATGCTTTTCCTGTTGTTCAAGTCGCTGTATCAAGGGGAGGTGGTTTATTGGAGATCACATTTAGGGCTGAGTAACCCCAGACTGTTTTGTGGTGATTGATGAATGGAAAGTATGTTCAGGGTGGGAGTGAGGGAATATGGAAGGGACTTGTTGCTGTCAGCTTGCACTCGGAAGTTTATAAATGTTTGCAGTAACAGTAACACTGAGCAGACCATTTCCACAGTCCATTGCAAATGTCAGGGATGCTGCACCACCACTGCTGCCTGGGACAGATCTGGCCCAGTGTGTTTTGCAGCAGGGCAGTAACACCATGGATACATCTCTTTGATGCAATAACATCCTGTAGCTTCAATCCCAAAATGGTTTACTTGAAGGAAAATGCTATTGTTGGAGTAATGGGTGGCAAGATATCAAACAAATTTATTTTTGTAGCTGACAGCAGCATATAAGATTCAGAGAAAATGCGTTACTCTCATAATGCCAGAGGGTTAGTACAATGCAGAACACCAAGTTTTACTCTCATAATATGTTACTCTCATAATGCCAGAGGTTAATATAATGCAGAACAGGGAGTTTTGCTCTCATAATGTATTACTCTCATAATGCCAGAGGTTAGTACAATGCAGAACACCGAGTTTTACTCTCATAATGTATTACCCTCATAATGCCAGAGATTAGGCATGACACTGCAGGACACTGAGTGTCCTGGGGCACGACTATTCTGTGAGGGACTCTCTGGTAGTTTTTTTTATTCTTGTCCTGACTTACTTCCTCTGAGGATCCTGCTCGTTGATGTTGGGTGCTGTCTGAATGCTGATCCGTTGCTGCACATGACCGACATTCATACAGATATATACATTCCAACAGTTCTCATGTGACTCGCTGTAGTTATTTCAATACAGATTGAGATCCCACCAGCCTTAACCCTTAACTTACTGCGGACTGGACTGGGACATTACAAGATCCTAATGCATGATATTAATGTACACAGTTAACATTTCCAAACTGACTCTGTGTGTAATTCCTCAACTGAGAGGAAAATAAATATTTTGTCTGTAGCTCACAGGCCATCTGCATTATCTAGTGATTGACTGGAATGTTCTGTACTGTTGATCCAGGTGTGTTCAGGAGGGTTTCCTAACTCAGTATGTTGACAGGCCGACGAGGGGAGAGGCCATTTTGGATTTGGTGCTCGGCAATGAGCCGGATCTTGCAGTGGGAGAGCACTTTGGTGATAGTGACCGCAACTGCCTCACATTCTACATAGCTATGGAGAAGGAGAGAAGCAGGCACAATGGGTGGATATTTAATTGGGGAAAAGGAAACTATGATGCTATCAGACATGAGTTGGGTAGCATGGACTCGGAGCAATTGTTCCATGGAAAGGGCATTATAGACTTGTGAGACTGTTTAAGGAACAGTTGTTGCGAGTGATGCATAAATGTGTTCCTCTGAGACAGGCAAGAAGGGGTAAGATAAAGGAACCTTGGATGACGAGAGAGGAGGAGCTTCTCGTCAAAAGAAAGAAGGCAGCTTACGTAAGGTGGAGGAAGCAAAGGCCTTGCTCAGCTCTAGAAGAATACAGGCAGGCGAGGAAGAAGCTCAAACATGGTCTGAGGAGAGCCAGGAGGGGGCATGAAAAAGGCTTGGCAGGAAGGTTTAGGGAGAATCCAAAGGCATTTTACACGTATGTGAGGAATAAGAGAATGATCAAAGAAAGAGTAGGGCCGATCAGGGATAGCATAGTGAACTTGTGTATAGAGTCTGAGGAGGTAGGGGAAGCCCTAAACAAGTTTTTTGCTTCTGTCTTTACTAAAGAAAAGGATCTTGTAGTGAATGAAACCATTGAGGAGCTAGAATGGATAGAGATTGAGGAAGCTGATGTACTGAAAATTTGACAAACATTAAGATTGACAAGTCGCCAGGGCCAGACCAGATTTGTCCTCGGCTGCTTTTATGACCATCTGGAAGAGCATGGATTGATTAAATGCAGACATGCCTCACAAATCCTATTGACTGCTTTGAGGATGTTACTAGACAGGTTGATGAGGGTCGAGCAGTGGATGTTGTGTATATGGAATTCAGCAAGGCGTTTGATGCGTTTCCCCATGGTAGGCTCATTCATAGTTTTAAGCTGTTTGGTGGAAAGTATAGAGGGAATGTCAGAGGCAGGTTCTTTACACAAAGAGTTGTGAGAGCTTGGAATGCGTTGCCAGCAGCAGTTGTGGAAGCGAGGTCATTGGGGACATTTAAGAGACTGCTGGACATGCATATGGTCACAGAAATTTGAGTTAGCACTGCTGCCTCACAGCACCAGAGACCCGGGTTCAGATCCCTCCTCAGGTGACTGACTGTGTGGAGTTTGCACATTCTCCCCATGTCTGCATGGGTTTCCTCTGGGTGTTCCAGTTTCCTCCCACAGCCCAAAAATAAATGCGCAGTTTAGGTGAATTGGCCATGCTAAATTGCCCGTAGTTAGGTGAAGGGGTAAATATAGGGGAATGGGTCTGGGTGGGTTGTGCTTTGGCGGGTCGGTGTAGACTTGTTGGACCAAAGGGCCTGTTTCCACACTGTAAGTAATCTAATCTATCTCATGGAATCCAGGGGGAGCTGGCAAACTGGATACATAATTGACTTGATGTTAGGAATCAGAAGGTAATAGTGGAAGGATGCTTGGTGGAATGAAGGCTTGTGACTCATGGAGTGCCTCAGGCGTCGGTGCTGGGCCCATTGCTGTTTGTTATCTATATCAATGATTTGGATGAGAATGTACAAGGTATGATTAGTAAGTTTGCAGATGACACTAAAATAGGTGGTACCATGGAGAGTGAGGAGGGTTATCAGAAATTGCAGCAGGACCTTGGTCGGCTGGAGAAGCGGGCTGAGAAATGGCAAATGGAACTAAATCTAGACAAGTGTGAGGTGTTGCATTTTGGAAAGTCAAATCAGGGTAGGAGTTTCATGGTGAATGGTGGGGCCTTAAGGAGTAGAGTGGAACAGAGAGAACTTGGAGTTCAGGTGCGCGGTTCTCTGAAAGTAGAGTCACAGGTAAACAGGGGAGTGAAGAAGGCTTTTGGCACACTGAGCTTCATCAGTCAGGGCAGTGAGTATAGACGTTGGGAAGTTATGTTGCAGTTATTCAGGATGTTAGTGAGGCTGTAATTGGAGTACTGTGTTCAGTTTTGGTCACCTTGTTATAGGAAAGATGTTAGTAAACTGGAAAGAGTGCAGAAGAAGTTTACAAGGATGTTGCCAGCACTCAATGGTCTGAGTTATAGGGCAAGGTTGGAAAAGTTAGGACTGCTTTCTTTAGAGTGTAGGAGACTGAGGGGGGAACGTTATAGAAGTGTATAAAATTATGAGAGGCATGGATTGGGTGAATATACTGAGTCCAGGGTTGGGGAATCAAGGACTAGAGGGCATCAGTTTAAGTTTAGAGGGGAAAGAATAAAAGGGAACCTGACGGGCCACATTTTTACACCGAGGGTGGTATGCATATGGAATGAGCTGCCAGCAGAAGTGGTTAATGTGGGTACATTAACAACATTAAAAAGACATTTAGACAAACACATGGATAGGGAAGGATATGGGCCAAGTGCAGGGACATGGGGTTAGTGTGGTTTGATATTTTGGTTGGCGTGGACCAGTTTGGGCTGAAGGGCCGGTCTCCATGCTGTCGGCCTCAATGACTCTATGTAATATCACCAGGTTTGAGTTGCAAAGCTGGGTGGCTTCAAAGCTTCAGGGTGATTTGGAGACGCTGAGTGAGTGGGCAGGTGCATGACAGAGGCAGTATAGTGTGGACAAATGTGAGGTTCTCCACTTTGGGAACAAAAGCAGGAAGGCAGGTTATAATTTGAATGGTAATAGATTGGGAGAGCGGGGAGTGTGCAGTGGGATCTGGGTGTACTTGTGCACCAGTTGCTGAAGGTAACCATGGAGGGGCAGCATGAGGTGAAGAAGGTAAATGGTATGTTGGCCTTCATCGGGAGAAGATTCAAGCCCAGGGGCAGGGGTGTGTTGCTGCCATTGTACAGGGCCAGAGTGAGACCACACCTGGAGTACTCTGTCGAGTTTTGGTCTCCTTATCTGAGGAAGAATGTTCTGGCAATGGAGGGAGTGCAGGAAAGGTTTACCAGGCTGATTTATATGAAGAGAGATTGGATCCATTATGGATTTATTCATTGAAAGTTAGAGAAATGAGGGAGATTCTCATAGAAACCTATAAAATTCAAGCAGAATGGGTAAATGCAGGGACGTTCCCAGTGATGGTGGAGTCCAGTGTCAGGGGGCACAGTTTACCAATACAGGATTGGATATTTCATACAGAGATGAGGCAAAATCTTTTCACCCAGAGAACAGTGATCCTATGGAAATCTCTGTCACAGAAAGCAGTTCCAGTAAAACATTGAATGTTTTCAAGAGGAGTTAGATGTAGTTGAAGTCCTAGCAACCCCCATTACCAATCAGAAACAAGCACCTAACTATTGTAAGCCCAATTTCCAGCTCTTGGCCCCTAGTCTTGTCTGTCTTCAGATCACAAGTGTACATTGAAATATTTATGAAACGTTATGAGGGTTTTTGTCTCTACACCTTGACAGGTCATGAGTTCCGGATTCCCTCCACCCTCTGTATAAATATATTGTTTTCCTCACATCTTCTCTAAACATTCTGCCCCGACTTGAAGCTCTGCCCTGAGTCACTGATCTCTTCATCAAGGGGAAAAGGTTTCTGCCTGACTAACAGTTTGGACCTTTAAGTTAATCAGGGCTCCTCTTAGACCCCTCTGCTCTCAAGAAAATAATTCCACTCTGTCCCACCTCTCTTCATTTCTGACACAATCCAGTGCAGGCAACAGCCTGGTAAATCCCCTCTGCACCTTTCTCTGGGAGAAAAGATTTTGCCTCATCTCTGTATGAAATGTCCAATCCTGTATTGGTAAACTGTGCCCCCTGACACTGGACTCCACCATCACTGGGAACGTCCCTGCATTTACCCATTCTGTTTGAATTTTATAGGTTTATATGAGAATCCCCCTCATATCTCTAACTTTCAATGAATAAATCCACAATGGATCCAATCTCTCTTCATATAAATCAGCCTGGTAAACCTTTCCTGCACTCGCTCCGTTGCCAGAACATTCTTCCTCAGATAAGGAGACCAAAGCTCGACAGAGTACTCCAGGTGTGGTCTCACTCTGGCCCTGTACAATGGCAGGAACACATCCCTGCCCCTGGGCTTGAATCTTCTCCCAATGAAGGCCAACATCCTATTTACCTTCTTCACCTCCTGCTGCCCCTCCATGGTTACCTTCAGCAACTGGTGCACAAGTGCATTGCTATCACATCTTACCTAGAATGTGGATTGGTAATGACTCCAAATCGTCTTTCCAAGTGAACTTGTAATTCTTTCAATTTAATGCACAGCATTTGCTGCTGCAGTGATGTTGTTTCCTCTACATTAGAAAGGTCAAAATGAGACTGGGTCTTATTTTGTGGATATACCTCCATTCTGCATAAGCCCAACCCTGGGCCTTCTGTTGCTTGGGATGTTAATTCTTCTCTTTGATCCAAAGTGGACCTTCCTGTCTGTGGCTGCTCATGCTCCAGTGAACAGACTTGTAGGAGGCTGGGAGAACACAGCAAGCCTGGGACTATCAGGTGGTGGACACTGCAACGTTTCGGGTGGAACCCTCCTTCAGGACCGCACTGTTCTGTTTCTTGATCTTTCTCCCTATATTTTCTCCATTTTCATTTCGAAATATCTGACCAAGCCCCCTTTAAAAGTTGATGTGAACTCCACTTCTACCCATTTACCGTGTTCTGATGACATGTCTGAAAATGGTTTGTACAAAGGGTTCTGAACCTATCCCTTCGCTGAACTGGTATTCATTTTCAGTTGAAGACTTCTAGTTAAAAGGTAGTTCACCAACCAATAGACATTTTTTTTAATTGATTTCACCCATAAGGATCTCTCCTAACACTTTCCTGTGGAATGGTGGCTGAGTGGTTAGCACTGTTGCCTTTTAGTGCCAGGGACTTGGGTTCGATTCTAGCCTTGGGTAACTGGCTGCGTGGAGTTTGCACATTCACCCTGTGTCTGTGTGGTTTTCCTCTGGGTGCTCTGGCTTACTTCCACAGTCTAAAGATTTTCAGGTTAGGTGAATTGGCTGTGCAAAATTGCCCATGGTGTTCTGGGGTGTGAAGGTTAGATGTGCATTAGTCAGAGGTAAATGTATAGTAATAGAGTAGGGGAATGGGTCTGAGTGGGTTACGCTTCGAAGGGCCGGTGTGAACTTGTTGGGCCGAGTGGCCTGTTTCCACACTGTAGGGATTCGATGATTCTATGATAATCTAATGAAAAGCCAAGACTGATCTTGTTCTACACACTGTGCCACTTGATCTAAAATGTTGCTTCTGAAAATATTACAGAGAGATTTGACCATGTGTTCAGACTTTTGAGAAGCATGAACAGAGTCAATAGGAAGAGATTGTTCGTCTGAGTGACAATGTCAGGTTAGACAAATAGTAAAGGTTACCAGGCTTCCACAATGACTGGTTAGGTTCTGGAGTGTACTGCTAGAGAGTTTGACCAAGTTGGTTAGAGACAAAAACACTGCAAGTGCTGGAATCCAAAAATAGACAGGCAGGAGGCTGGAAGAACACAGCAAGGCAGATTCAATCATGGTTTTCGAAAGAGAATTGTATAAACTGCTGAAGAGAAAGAACTTGATAGAGCAAGGCAGGAGAGTGAGAAACAGGCTGTATTTCTCTTGGATAGAGCTGGCATGAATTACTTTCAATGCTTCAACAATTCTCTGAGATTTTGTCATTGATGTTCTTGCACCTCAAGGAGCCTCTGAGCAGACTTAAAGCTTCATCGCTGAATGTAAGAAAGAAATTTCACAGCTAAAGGAAAGTAAGTGTGATTTCCAGTGTTTCACTCAGTAATGCCTGTGAATGATACATGATACTGTATCATTACACACTGCTGACTGTGGTTCCTGTGGTCACATCAATAAATGATTCTAAACAGTGATCAGGAGCTATTGCTTCAAATCGCTAATAAATGCCTTTTACAGATTTTCAAATGAATGCAGTCACTGCACCTTAGCTTACAAGTTACTAGAGGAGTTTTAAAACTTTGAGTCCATAAACCCCTATAACAGCATCATAGTGTTTAATGCTTATGGCACTGCTCAGTGTTGACTCTTTTAGAATCATGTCCAAGACCTCCCCCATGCTTTACTTTTCATTATTACTGTTACACCTTGTGAATACAAATATTTTTACAAACATGATATTTACCAATATTACTTCATAAATTCAGGCCTTTCAATGGTTTCCCTGTTCTCCTGAATTTTGAATTACCTCAAAATGCCTGGACGCTTCCATTTCACTCACACATGGAGGAGATCCCTCATTTTGATTGCAAATGCACAGCAGATGCTTCAGTGCAGCTCAGTTGGCTGGGTAGCTGGCTTGTGATGCAGAGTAACACCAACAGCATGGGTTCAGTTCCTGTACCACCTGAGGGTATGATGGAGTGCTCATCTCTTCAACCTTCCTTCTTGCCTGAGGTGTGGTGACCCTCTGTTTAATCTACCACCAGTTATCTCCTCTAACAAGTGAGTAGCATGATGGGACCTTCACTTTTACACAACAGCAACAATACTGTACTGAAAAATTCAAAGCTTTTTAATTGGCAGAAAGAAACACATTTTTAAGACATGACACACAAGACAAGGAACGATAGTATTGCCAGGAAGATGTAGCTCAGAGATGGGTGAAATGAAATACTCGATTGGACATCTTAAAGAAAATAATTCTTAGTTGCAGAATTCCTTCCAATTTAGGGGATGCAATGGCCCAGTGGTATTATCACGGGACTGTTAACCCAGAGACCCAGGTCATGTTCTGGGGACCTGAGGTTGAATCTTCCCAAGGCAGATGACAGAATTTGAATTCAATAAAAGTCTAGCATTAAGAGGCTAATAATGATGATGAATCCATTGGTGATTGTTAGGAAACACCTATCAGGTTTACTAATGTTCTTTAGTGAAGGAAACTACAATTCCTATCTGGTGTAATCTACTCCAAACCCACAGCACTGTGGTTGACTCTTCTGGGTAATTAAGGATGGATAATAAATGTTGGCCTGGAATTATTAAAACAAATATTCAAAATAAAATGTTGACGAGCTAGTTCACTTTTGTATTTAACTGGGGCTGTAAGGTGATGATATTATAGCTTACCATGATATAACCAAAATAAAATTAATGAACTTCTACCAAATTTTGAAATTACTTTAAATTTCAAACAAATAAAATTCTTGAAAGAAGGAGAAATCCACAGATAGTTTTGTTAATGATCTCAACAGGTAAGTGGGGGAATGGGACAACATGACATTGCAGTTAATTGTCACTTTCATAAGCCCAACAGCTTAATGATGGTGTTCCCTTGAAAATGGCAGAACTTGTTTGTCTTGTGTATTATTGGAAACTCATGGGATGATGTTGGTGAACTAACTGCACAGAGGCTAGTATCCCATCACCAAGTCACCCTTTATTTACATGTGCTCAGGACATGGACTCTGACCAGCTCGTCCAGTGCCAGCCCCTAGAGTAAGGAGACTCTCTGAGACTCCTGTTTAGATCTGTCAACCAGGGCTCCCTGTGTGGCCCAGGTTGACAGCCCCAGTGAGGGATCACATTTTTAATGAGACCTGCCTGGCCAACGACCTTCCAATCGCGGTGGGTAGAATACTGACTCAAAATCCTAACGTCATCTTTTCTGTGAGGACATTGGGTGATAATATTTTTCCTTGTTTCACCTTGGGTGCTGATGCCAAACTGTACCTGTGTCCAAGAGTTATTACAATTTTCTCCTCATATAAGTAAACAGTTCATGATTTTCGACAATTCTGTCAAATCTCCTCTTAATCTACTCTGGGCAGAGAGCAATCACACCTTCTCACTCCATGGAACTAACATTTCTCTTTCCCACATCATCCCAGTGAATCATCTTTAAGGAATGGACATTATTTCTAAAGAGTGGTACCCTAAACTGAACATACTGCTCCAGGTGAGACTGAGCAACTGGCTTAGAAAGGTTTAAAATAACTTCCCGACACTATTTCAGGATCTGAAATGTTTTCATAACTGTAATTTGTTATGTAAACATCAAAAATTACAATTTTGAAGCTCTCTGTTCCAGTATCCATTCCAATATTCTATAATTTATTTTGTTGCTTCTTCTTATTCTTCCTTACAAAATGCATTATTTCACATTTCTCAGCTGTAAATCCCTTTGTGTTGTGTCCCGTCCAATTCCCCACTCTGTTTCTGCCTTCCCAAAGTCTGTCATCGTTCTTTTTACTGTCTGTTACATTTAGTAGCACTTCACTCTGCGAGAGCTGTTATCTTTGACAATGGTATCAGCTTTGACAATGGTTGAAGTTGTGAGAGGAGTAAGAACTTAGAAAACGACACCGCTGTTGTGAACTGTAGTAATTTCAAGCATTTGAAGAATGTCACAGCACAACAGGAGGCTATTTATCCCAACGTGATGATTGTGGCTCTTTAAAGAAACAAGCATGATTTCCGAGCAGGAGTAAGGTCAGAGCGAATCTGATTATTCCATTTTCCCAACAGAAACGTATTCTAATCTGCCTACTCAAAGATGTGACGACATGACTCTGGAGCAGGTGGGACTGAACCCAGACCTCCCGTTTCAGAGGTCGAGATATTACCACTGAAAACCAGTAAATGCAGCCTGCCGTGTAAAATGCAGCCTGCTGTAAGATACTGTTGTGCCTCAGCCGTTTCTCATGTTTATCTCAATACCCTCACAGATTTGCTTCACATCCAACTGCCCGACCAGTGGAGCCAGGGGAACCAAAAGCGTTACTACTTTTCAACACGGAAAACAACTTGGAAAGAAGCTCAGACATTCTGTGAATCCATGGGTGCCCACCTTGTTGTCATTAACAATGTTGCGGAGCAGCTTGGAACAATCCGTTCGTTCGGTTCATTGGTTGTCAGACTGCAGTCTCAGTTTGAGTAAATCACTTGTCCCGTTTTTCCTGTTTAGGTTATGCATAAGAAGCTGAAGTTGGCGTAAAAGGAAATGATTTCTGAAGGGTGCACTGACTCATTATTTCAGGTGGACATCCCATTTAGCAGCTGCAGTGGGCCACTTAGCCCCTGGAGTTTGCTCCATTATCCAATCAAATCACGGCTGGACAGATTGCTTCATATTTCTGCTGAGGTAACCATTCACCAGCACCAGGTCCCCCACCCCTCCTCCACTAACCAGCAATCTATCTATCTCTGTCTTCAGAACATTCTAGGACACTGCTTTTCAAAGAATCATAACACTCTGTGAGGAACGTTAACTTTGTTATCAGACTAAAATTTATCAGGACCCATATGGCCTTCAAATCAGGAGGGCTGGAGTACAGGGATTCAGATGTTATGCTGTCTTTATACGAAACTTTGGTAAGACCCTACTTGGAGTACTGTGAACAGATCTGGGCACTACATCTTAGGAAGGTGTTTTGGCTTTGGAGGGGGTCCAATGCAGGTTTACAGAGATAAAATATTGCATACAGGGGTTAAGTTATGAGGAGAGATTAGACAAATTGGATCTTCCCTTCCCTGAAATTTAGAAGTTTAAGGATTGATCTAATCAAAGTTTGCAGGACATTACAGATAGATAAAGACACATTTTTTTCTATTGGTTGAAGATTCTGGAATTCACTGGAGATTAGGTGAATGAGAGGTGATCGCATTGAAACGTATCAGATTGTTACAGGGTTTAATGGGGTAAATGCTGAGATGCTGTCTCCCCTCATGGGAGAGTCGAGAACCAGAGTGCAGAGTCTCAGAGTGGAGGAGTGCCAACATAAGAGTGAGATGAGGTGGAATCTCATCCCTCAGAGAGTTGTGAATCTTTGGATCTCCCTACTACAGAGAGCTGTGGGGGAGAGCCCTTGTGTATATTTAAGACTGAGCTATATTAGAACATAGAACATACAACATTGTAGTGCATTACAAGCCCTTCGGCTCTCAATGTTTCACCGTCCAGTGAAACTAATCTGAAGCCCATCCAACCTAAACTGTTCCATTTTCATCCATACCTTTATCCGTTTAAATGCCCTTAATATTGGCGAGTCTATTAATGTTGCAGGAAGGCCATTCCACGCCCTTCCTACTCTCTGAGTAAAGAAACTATATCTGACATCTGTTCTGTATCTAACATCCCTCAATTTATAGCTACGTCCCTTTGTGCTAGCCATCATCATCGGAAGAAATAGATTCTCACTATTCAGCCTATCTAATCTGCTGATCTTCTTGCATGTTTCTATTAATCACCTCGCAACCTTCTTCTTTATAACAAAAACAGCCTCAAGTCCTTCAGCCTTTCCTCATAAGACCTTCCTTCCATACCAGGCAATATCCTAGTAAATCTCCTCTATACCCTTTCCGATGCTTCGACACCCTTCCTGTAATGTGGTGATTAGAACTACAGGCAATACTCCAAGTGTGGCCCCACCAGCGATTTGTACAGTTGCAGAATGACCTCATGGCTCGGAAACTCAATCCCTCTACCAATAAAAGCTAATGAACCGCCTGCCTTCTTTACAAACCTGTCAACCTGGTTGGCAATTGTCAGAGATGGACACTGAGATCTATCTGTTCATCTACACTGCCAAGAATTTTACCATTAGCCCAGTACACTTTATTCCTGTTGCTCCTTCCAAAGTGAATCGCCTCACACTTTTCCACATTAAACTCTATTAGCCAGCTCTTAGCCCAGCTCTGCAGTTTATCTATGTCCCTGTGTAACCTGCAACATTCTTCGGCACAATCCACAACTCCACCAACCTTAGTGTCATCCACAAATGTACTAACCCATCCTTCCACGCCCTCATCCAGGTCATTTATAAAAATGACAAACAGCAGTGGCCCCAAAAACAGATCCTTGCGATACACCACTAGTAGCTGAACTCCAGGATGAACATCTGCCATCAACCACCATTATCTGTCTTCTTCCAGTTAGCCAATTTCTGAACCAAACCAACAAACCGCCCTCAATCCGATGCCTCTGTATTTTCTGCAAGAGTCTACCAACAGATGATCCTGATCAACCATCTTACTGAAGTCCATATACATCACATCAACCGCCTTACCCTCATTCACATGTTTAGTCACTTTCTCAACGAACTCAGTGAGGTTAATGAGGTTTGTGAGGTGATTCTTGATTGCTTAGGGAATCAATGGTTCTTTGAAAAAATGCAGGAAAATGATGCAAGGAAAGTCAGGCCAACCATGATCCTGTTGAATGGTGGAACAGGCTCGAGAGGCTGAGTGGTCTATTCCTGTTCCTTTCTTAAGGGTTTAAAAGATGACTATAGTATGGTAGAATTTATTATGCAGTTTGAGAGATAAAAACATGGGTCAGAAACAAATGTGGTAAACTCAAATACAGCTAATAACTAAACAATGACATCAGACATAACTAAAGTAATTGGAAAGGGAGCTGTCTACATGTATCAGTGACTATCTCCTGCTGTTGTCCCAAACTCACCTCATTATCCAAAGTGAGCCTGGTTCTCTTGCATGCTGTAGTAGGAATTACCTTCCACTTTCAAGAATTCTTGAATCCCGAGCACTGGCACTCCCTTTCAAAGTCCACCATGCCCTTGTTCAAGCACTGTCTGTCTGCCTTGAATCCTGAAGTAGGGTTCCACCTGAAACGTTGCCTTCTCCCCCTCCTGATGCTGCCTGGCTTGCTGTGTTCTTCCAGCTTCCTGCCTGTCCACCTTTGGCCCAGAGCTGGATGAAGAAGGTCTATAACCTTCTCTGCTTTGTCAGGATGATTCCAGCCACCTTCTTTCAGCTCCCTCACACTTTCTACTACACACCTCCCAAAAAGGTTCGTGCTCTACAAATCTCACTATTGAATGCAATATCTTCCCTTCCTCACTCCCCCATTCAGTTGTCCCACACCATGAACTCTGCAGAGCCTCAGTACTGTCCACTTACTCACTCAGAAGACCTCACCATTTTCCCTCAGCCTGCTCCAGCACTAACAACTGTGCCGACCACATTCATCTTCATTTCTTCCTTTCCCTTATTTCACGAGAAAGCAGACAATAATAGGATAAAAAGAGCCAAGACAGGATGAGCAATGTGTGGTTCTTTAAACCTGAGTATATCCAAGCCACTGTATTGATACTAGGGGCTGCCCTTGCCTTACAGTACTGGGGCTCCATCGCGCCACCCTGACTGAAGGATACCTTCCTTGATGGGAGTGAGGCCTCATGCCTTTAGTCTTGATGCAGCCTGCTCCAGTCTGGGAGCTGGGTGTGTATTCCCTCCATTTGAAGTGTCCTTGCAGTAGCATTCTGATGAGAGGACAGGAAGTGGAGCGGAGGTGCATCACGATGGTGCTGTGGGGCTGCTGTGTGTAAAATGTTAACCTCCCTGTACATGTGGTGTGTGATCCTGCGACCCAGGGAGGGAGTCCCGAGATGATATTACTGGGAGTCCAGAATAGAGGGCCAGAGAAGCAAGCAGCTTGCTGGAACCACCAGGTAGCTGCTGGAAATTTGTACCAGAAACCCCCGGAATCTAGTTCCTACGCAGCATGTGCCTAGTCCAGTCTGTGTATTAATGAGGTGACATTATGTAATAATGAGTGATAATCCCCATTAATAAGGTCTCACGCTGTTCATGACCTAGAACCTCACCTCAAACTCTGGACTTTAGTTAGAAACTATGACCTGCTGCTTCTGGGGTTGAGGAAGCCCTCACTCAATCTCTCCATCATTCTCCCACATTCCTTGCCATATCCCAGGACATGCAGAGACTTTATAAAAACATTTCTGCAATATGTGGTGAATCCCCCCGCCCCCCACGCATCCATTATGGTGTTTGTCAGAGAACCCTCAGTTTCCAGGAGAAACTCTTCTATGCATAAGAGAAAGTTCTGAAATGAAACGTCATATTGAGCAGTCCACCGATTCTGTTCCATATTCGCTCCTAATTCAGGTTTTGGGACTGGAGTCAGCCTAATAGCATCAAAGCTATGAAGAAGACTGTATGGTGACTTCCTGCGTGATTGACCATGCGATTCTATTCATACCTCAATCTGTGAAAAATCAGCATAATGTTGTTTTCCTTTTTCTTACAATTGATGGAAAGTAAATCTGTTAAAAAATATTCAATCCATTTTGTTGTGGCCAAGTTCTCTGACACATCACAACATCGTTCATTGTCTGACCCAGTTCCTGATGCGGATAATCAAAAGTTATTTCCATATTAGGCTTGAAAAAAATGATCCATTGATCAGGTTTCTTTCAAAAATATGGATTTATTATTAAATAAAATTATTCAATGAGGATATAAAACTACTTGTTGTGGTTCTGTTCGCCGAGCTGGGAATTTGTGTTGCAGACGTTTCGTCCCCTGTCTAGGTGACATCCTCAGTGCTTGGGAGCCTCCTGTGAAGCGTTTCTGTGATCTTTCCTCCGGCATTTATTGTGGTTTGAATCTACCGCTTCCGGTTGTCAGTTCCAGCTGTCCGCTGCAGTGGTCGGTATATTGGGTCCAGGTCGATGTGCTTATTGATTGAATCTGTGGATGAGTGCCATGCCTCCAAGAATTCCCAGCCTGTTCTGTGTTTGGCTTGTCCTATAATAGTAGTGTTGTCCCAGTCGAACTCATGTTGCTTGTCCTCTGCGTGTGTGGCTACTAAGGATAGTTGGTTGTGTCGTTTCGTGGCTAGTTGGTGTTCATGGATGCGGATCGTTAGCTGTCTTCCTGTTTGTCTGATGTAGTGTTTTGTGCAGTCCTTGCATGGGATTTTGTACACTACATTGGTTTTGCTCATGCTGGGTATCGGGGCCTTTGTCCTAGTGAATTGTTGTCTGAGAGTGGCTGTTGGTTTGTGTGCTGTTATGAGTCCTAGTGGTCGCAGTAGTCTGGCTGTCAGTTCGGAAATGCTCTTGATGTATGGTAGTGTGGCTAGTCCTTTGGGTTGTGGCATGTCCTCGTTCCAGCTATCCTTAGTATCCACACACGCAGAGGACAAGCAACATGAGTTCAACTGGGACAACACTACTATTATAGGCCAAGCCAAACAGAGAACAGCTGGGGAATTCCTAGAGGCATGGCACTCATCCACAGATTCAATCAATAAGCACATCCACCTGGTCCCAATATACCAACCACTGCAGCGGACAGCTGGAAGTGACAACCGGAAGCGGCAGATTCAAACCACTATAAATGCCAGAGGAAAGTTCACAGAAGCACTTCACAGGAGGCTCCCACGCATTGAGGATGTCACCTAGACAGGGGACGAAACATCTCCAACACAAATTCCCAGTGGCGAACAGAATCACAACAACGAGCACCCAAGCTACAAATCTTCTCACAAACTTTGAATAAAACTACTTAATGCACTTACTTTGTAAAGAGAAAATATAAATGATTACCACCCACACATATACACAGTCTCAACACACACACAAACAGTCTCTCTCTCTCTCTCTCCCTCCCACACACGCACACTCACTCACACATTCTTTCTCTCACAGACAAAATTGCACATGCACAGACAGTGTCTTTCTCTCTCTCTCTCTCTCTGTCCCTCTCACATGTGGTCTCTTTCTCTCTCTGTCTCTCTCATACACACACACACACAATCGCTCTCACGCACATAGTCTATCTCTCTCTCTGTCTCTCTTGTCATATACACACAAAGTCTCTTACATATGCAGCCTCTCTCTCTCTCTCCATCTCATATGTACACAAGAACTCTCTCTCATACACACATGCACACACGCACACACACACACACGTTTTGAAGTGTACACAAGGTGATGTTTCGACAGGGGGTAGTGCAGTGCTGCTCCTATTCTGGGCAATGAAGCCAGACAAGTATTCCAGGTGACCATGGGGAAGCATTTCCCTGATAGTCCCCACAACACTACACACTTTATATTTGTTAAGGATAACACCCCACTGATGTTGAGCTGGCAAGTTTGTAGTTTTTTGGGTTGTCCTTGCGGGGGATGATGAGGAAGTTTAAAGATTTCACAAAAATTGGCTGAGTGGGTGTCAGTGAGAAGGAACGTGTTAAGTTACAGGAGGATATCAGGTCAGGTCAGATCAATAGATCAGTGTCAAATGGAATTTAACCCTGATCACAGGGAGGTGATGTACTTTGGGAAATGGAATAAGACAAGGGAATATATCACACAGCGTCAACTGGGATCATGGGTTCATGTAAACTATAGGTGACCCCACCATCCTGTACACTCTCACACACACTCGCACAAGCAAACACACTTACACACGCAAACACACAGCCACACGCATATTGTCTATCCCTCACACACATACATGTGCACATGCACACACACATCTAAGTCTATGGGATGCATTTGCATTTGCAGATTTGTATTTGGATTCTATTTAGTTCAAAACGCACACAATCTGTAGGCAGTCAGTCCATGTGACACTTTATAAATTCTTACTTTGGACATAGAACCAGTCTGATTCAAGATTGGGATACAGACAGACTCTAACCTCACACCTTTAATATATTGTTTGAGCTGAGACATCACTTTTTTTTATACAACCTTAAGTTATATCGAGAATGTGACTTGAAAGAAGTTCTGGGATTTACATATCAATGAATAGGAGCCTGCATACCCCATTCCAAATGATGAAAGATTTAACTGCATTCTAGGTTTGTTTAATACATTGTATCAATTGTATCACACTTTGATCTTTTAGTATAAATTCTGTATCCTGTGATCCTGACCCACTAGCTACCTGATGAAGGAGCAACGCTCTGTAAGCTTGTAGTTCCAAATAAACCCATTGGACCCCAACCTAGTGTTGTTTGATTTTTAACAAGGGAATACTCATAGAATCATAGAGGCATAGCGATGCACAGCACAGAATCAGACCCTTCAGTCCAACTGGCCCATGACGACCAGATATCCAAAATAAATCTAATCCCATTTTCCAGTACTTGGCCCATATCCCTCTAAACCCTTCCTATTCATATACCCATCCAGATGCCTTTTAAATTACGTAATTGCACCAGCCTCCACCACTTCTTCTGGCAGCTCATTCCATACACGCACCACCCTCTGCACGAAACGTTGCCCGTTAGGTCCCTTTTATATCTTTCCCCTCTCACCCTAAACCTATGACCTCTAGTTCTGGACTCTCCAAACGCAGGGAATAGCTTTATCTATTTATCCTCTCCGTGCCCCTCACGATTTCATAAACTTCTGTAAGATCACTCCTCAGCCACCAACACTCCAGGGAAAACAGCCCCAGCCTGTTCAATCTCCCCACAGCTCAAACCCTCCAAAGCTGGCAATATCCATGTAAATAATTTCTATACCTTTCATGTTTCACAAAATCTTTCCAATACCAAGGAAACCAGAATTCACACAATATTCCAAAAGTGGCCTAAACAAATGTCCTGAACAGCCACAACTTGACCTCCCAACTCCTATACTCAATGCTCTGACCAATAAAGGAAGCCAAACAAATGCCCTCTTCACTATCCTATCTACCTGCGACTCGACTTTGAAGGAGCTATGAACCTGCACTACAAAGAATCTTTGTTTAGCAACACTCTCCAGAACCTTACCATTAATTTATAGGTCCTGCCCTGATTTGCCTTTCTAAATTGCAGCTCTTGACATTTATCTGAATTAAACTCCATCTGCCACTCCTCAGCCCATTGGCCCATCTGATCAAGATCCCGTTGTACTGTGAAGTAATTTTCTTTGCTGTCCACTACACCTCCAATTTTGGTGCCATCTGTAAAAGTACTAACTCTATCTCCTACGTTCACATCCAATTCATTTATATAAATCCTCAGTGAATGGCAGAACACCAGGATCTCAGAGGAAGACGGGAATCTTGAGGTACTTGTCTACAGATCCCTGCTGTTGGCAGCATAGGTGAATAGGGTAGTAACCTGGGGAGGCAATGGCCTAGTGGGATTATATCCAGGCTATTCACCCAGAAACTTTACTCATATTCTGGGGAACCAAAGTCTCAACAAAGACAGACGGCATGACAATGACATAGGCATGGAAAATGACCCTGCAAAGTCCTCCTTACTATCATCTAGAATTGCTGCTAAAATGTCGGAGAGCTGTCAGGCAACAGCCTGACATAGACATGCTCCCAGAATCAGGCCTTACATCTCCCACCAGCAGGACAGACTCAACAGATGGTGTAGTACACTGGGATACAGTTGGGAGGGAGTTGCTCTGGGAGTCCTCAACACTGATTTCGGGCACCAGGAAGTGGTGGAGGGGTCAGTTACAATGGGACACAGTTTCAAAGGGCAGGGTGAAGGAGGGAGGGTGAGTTTGGAAGAGATGTGCGAGGCAGGTTTTTCCCACAAACGGTGGTGCGTGCCTGGCACACGCTGCCAGAGGAGGTGGTGGAAGCAGACAGAAACCAGTATTCAGAGGCACCGAGATGGATCCATGAATAAGGAGGTAATACAGGGAAACGGATCCTGTAAGTGAAGGCAGTTTTAATGTGGAAGGGCAGAATGTGTCAGCACAGGCTTGTAGGGCTGAATGGCCTGTTCCTATGTTGTTTTGTTCTTTGTTCCTTGTTATTCTTTGAATGCACCACATAAACATAACGGCTACAAGAACAGGTCAGAATTTAGAAACACTGTGGTGAGTCAGTCACCTCCTGACTCCCCAAAGCTTGTTCACCATCTACAAGGCACAAGACAGGAGTGAGATGCAATTATCCCCACTTGCCTGGATGGGCGCAGCTCCAAAAACACTCATGAAGCTAAACACCATCCAAGACAAAGCAGCCCCACGTGTTTGACAGAACACCAACAAACATCCACTCCCTCCACCACCGACGCTCAGTAGCAGCAGAAATTCACCAAAGATCCTCAGGCTGCACCTTCCATATGCACACCCACCTCCATCTAGAAGGACGAGGGCAGCAGATACCTGGGAACACCATCACCTTCAAGCTCCCCTCCAAGCCTCTCATCATCCTGACTTGGAAATGTATCACTGTTCCTTCACAGTCGCTGGGTCAGAGTCCTGGAATTCCCTCCCTAAGGGCATTGTGGGTCAAGCTACAGCACGCTGATGGCAGCGGTTCTAGAAGGCAGCTCACCCCCACCTTCTCAAGGGGCAACTCGGAAGGAGTGATAAATGCTGACCAGCTGACACCACCCTCGTTACATGAGAGAAAAAAAAGCTGGTTATGCTGAGGTATAATTTTCCGCCGCTGGGACATTCATTATCAGAGGAGGGGAGTCATATTGCAGCTCTCTGTGACTGTAGGTTTGGCCACAACTAGGCAGTTCACTTTCAGAAGCATGGGATTGCACTGGAGACGAAGGCACGGTCACTCAGTGGTTAGCACTGCTGCCTCACAGCACCAGGGACCCGGGTTTGATTCCAGCCTCAGGTGATTGTTTGTGTGGAGTTTGCACATTCTCCCTGTGTTTGCATGGGTTGCCTCTGGGTGCTCAGGTTCCCTCCCACAGTCCAAAGATATGCAGTTTAGGTGAATTGGCCATGCTAAATTGCCCATAGTATTCAGGGATGTGTAGGTTAAGTCCATTAGTCTGGGATAAACGTAGAGTAGTAGGGTGGGCTATTCTTCGGTGGGCGTGGTGGGGGGGGTCAGTGTGGACTTATTCGACCGAATGGCCTGTTACCACACTGAGGTGATCCTATGTTCTCATTCAAATCATTTATATAAATGACAAACAATTTTATTTCTT
Source organism: Chiloscyllium punctatum (assembly GCF_047496795.1). Taxonomy (NCBI): domain Eukaryota; kingdom Metazoa; phylum Chordata; class Chondrichthyes; order Orectolobiformes; family Hemiscylliidae; genus Chiloscyllium; species Chiloscyllium punctatum. Next base: position 40,447,717 of record NC_092784.1, read on the forward strand.
TTTTTTGTTTAATGGATTTTGTTTAAGGACCTGTTTCCACACTGTAGGGATGCTATGATTCGATGAAAACTGGACAAACTCTGTAATTACTCACGATTTTTTTGGTTCACCATGAATGCCAACACATTACAGCATGGGCAGCACGGTGGCACAGTGGTTTGCACTGCTGCCTCACAATGCCAGAGAACCCAGCTTCAATTCCCACCTCAGGCAACTGTTTGTGTGGAGGTTGCACATTCTCCCCATGTCTGTGCAAGTTAGATGAATTGGCCGTGCTAAATTGCCCGTAATGTTAGGTGAAAGGTTAAATGTAGTGGAATGGGTCTGGGTGGGTTGCTCTTCCGAGGGTCGGTGTGGACTAGTTGGGCCGAAGGGCTGTTTCCACACTGTAAGTAATCTAATCTAAATGAACTGGGTGCTGGAAACATTTTATTTAGAGTTTTGGCCTTGCTTGTCACTGCGACACTATATAGAATATTCTAATAATGCCTTGTCTCACTAAAGTTTAGGTTCAGCACCTTTAATTGTTTATAAATACTAAACCTTGATGTGACATCAACAGTGACCCTTACTCACTGTTTATATCATTTAGAGAAATATTCATATCATTTGGCATAGCCCTATGTTTACATTTAGTTACTGTTCAAACTGACAGCCAGCGCCGGTTCCCTTTCTTTACCATATAAATATTTTGCTCATTTCCTTCAATAATTTTTCTAACCAATATTAATTTATCAGCTGTTCAGTCCATTAGTCTGTACAGTTTCACGAATGTAGGTATAAACATTCCAGACTATTGTATTTGTTTTATTTGTTGAAGACTGTTTGGTGGTTAATAATAAAGATCCTGTTCCTTCTTTAACTGGTTAAATTGTCATTGTCAGCCGACCATAGTGGCTATCGTATCACAGTTGCTTTGATGAATTATCTGCACTAAAGTTCTTGTCTGTTAGGAAATCAGTGTTAACTACTTTAATGGTTGGGTGCTGTCTGATCTTCTGAGACTTTGCTGCACAGTTTCCATTCCGAGTTTAGATTTCAGCATCCACAGTATTTGTCTCTAGGTATCCTGGTGTTCTAGTACATCAGTTAACGAAAGCAAGCATGCAAGAGTAGCAGGCAGTGAAGAAAGCGAATGGCATGCTGGCCTTCATAACAAGAGGAATTGAGTATAGGTGAAAAGAGGTCCTTCTGCAACTGTACAGGGCCATAGTGAGACGGCACCTGGAGTATTGTGCGCAGTTTTAGTCTCCAAATTTGAGGAAGGACATTCTGGCTATTGAGGGAGTGCAGCGTAGGTTCACGAGGTCAATTCTCGGAATGGCAGGACTATCATACGTTGAAAGATTGGTGCGATTGGGTTTGTATGCACTTGAGTTGAGAAGGATGAGAGGGGATCTGGTTGAGAGGTATAAGATTATTAAAGGATTGGACACTCTGGAGGAAGGAAGCATGTTTCCGCTGATGGGTGAGGCCAGAACCAGAGGACATAGTTTACAAATAAGGGGTAGGCCGTTTAGAACAGAGTTGAGGAGAAATGTCTTCACCCAGAGACTGGTGAATATTTGGAATGCTTTGACCCCGAAGGCCGTGGAGGCCAAGTCTCTGGATACCTTCAAAAAAGAGATGGAATGAGCTCTTAAAGACAGTGGAATCCAGGGTTATGGGGATAAGGCAGGAACAGGATGCTGATTGTGAATGATCTATCATGATCATAATGAATGGTGGTGCTGGCTCGTAGGGCTGAATGGCCTACTCTTGCGTCTATTGTCTATTATCTTTTATATTTCTGCTTGTCTTATTCAGGCTGGTTTCTCTCTCCCATCATGCATTTTCTATGTCACTAAATGACAACATTTATGACCATTTTATATGACTAAGATTGGAAACTTTAGTGTACATGAAATGGAACAGGAACGTACATCTGATGGAGCAGGAATACATATTCCTTGGAGCAGGAGGATACATTCTAGAATGGTTCAGTTCTAACACATGACTCAGAGGGCTGGAGAGTCGTCACGTTAAATCTGTAGCAGGGTGACTGACTTTCGTAGCACCGGATAAAACACCTGTGGATATTGCCACATAAATGAGGAATTTGCAATCTACACCTTAAAATTAAACAGCAACCCACAGAACTGAAGATCCACCTGTTGGCTCTTCCTGATAAACTTAGAATTTGTATAAACCCCAGTCATCACCAGCTCCCTTCCTGTCACCCTAACCTACAACCCAAAGGTGATCCCCAGCTCCCCTCCTCCCACCCTTCCCTGCCATTACCCCTCACCCTTATCTTCCCCCATAATATTGTGTGCAGAGCCCTTTAACAGGCCAAAGGTTTCAAATGCAGTATATCATGGACTTGCTTTTGAGGCCTTTCAGCTCCGAGAAAAAAGCAGCAATGCTAAAATAACATCCCTATTTGTTGTTTTTCAGAGAAAATATTCCGGAGAAAATGTGTGAAACGAGAAGTCAAGTTTCTCAAACTGCTTCTTACATATTCCCCACTCATTTCGAAACTGGCCCATTCTATCAGAGCTGTGACCTGACTGAAGTGATTGGGAGATGAAGACAAAGGGGGTTTCACTCTGCTGCCCTCCTTATAGTGCTACCAGCCGACTGTACCCACAACAGGGGACTGCAGCATGGGACTTGAAAACAGCTTTCAGCCCAGGGACAGCCTCCCCACACACCACACAAACTGCTGCAACTGATGAACTGCAAGTATCTGGAACATGATAGAAGCTGCAGGGAGATATCACAGCAGGTAATGGCAAGTGGTTCCAGGTTGAACAATGGCACCTTCAAGGGAAATGCCATCCACCTTGAGACCTGTGAGAGGCCATGTTTCTGTGGGGGGCAGTGAGTTATCAAGGAACTCTCTTTGCAGGGAGTAGATAGAGGTGAATGCAGAGTCTCACCCTGGAGATGTGGCAGTCTAACGCTCTCACACAGAAGACTCTATTTGAAGTGAGTGGATACATATTCAGATCACAGAATCCCTACAGTGTGGAAACAAGCCATTTGGCCCAACAAGTCCACACCGACCCTGCGAAGAGTAACCTACCCAGACCAATTCCCCTACATTTACCCCTGACTAATGCACCTCACGTACACATTCCTAAGCACTCTAGGATAATTTAGCATTGTCAATTCACCTAACCTGCATATCTTTGGACTGTGGGAGGAAACTGGAGCATCCGGAGGAAATCCACACAGACACACAGAGAATGTGCAAACTCCACACTGACAGTCGCCCGAGTGTGGAATCAAACCCAACTCCCCGGGGATCTGAGGCAGCAGTGCTCACCACTGTGCCACTGTGCCCCTCTTTCGATTAAAGTTTACATTCCATAGAATCTCAACACTGTGGAAGTAGTCCATTCGGCCTATCGAGTTCATGCTGATCCGCCAAAGAACATCTCACCCTCCCCCATTGATACTTCTGTTTTCATCCCTAAGCATGGAGCTTCAGTCTGCAGTTCTGAACAGAAGTAACAGTGCGGAAGATGTTTTACTCATCACTCCCTTTCTGACTGCAGGCAGAATTTGCAATATTGAGCAGTGCGTTCAAACGTAGATACACTCCCTACATCCAACGGGACAATACTGTGGAGAGAAAGACATGTATTAGAGCTGTGACATATTACAACGTATTGTACTCAGTGACAGAAACAGCTGCAGTTAGAGAATTAGGATGGACTGAATAACAAACACAAAGAGAAGAACTCAAAGCAGTTTCTCCAGTCTTTGTAAACCGACTGTGCTGAATTTTCTCTTTATGTGGCTTTCCGCTTCCTGGGATCAGTATGAAAATCGCTGTTTGGCATTCAAAACCATGCAACGAAGGGAAAAGAGTGCATAACCTGAATAGATGGAGTGTCCAGTATTTATTAATTTATTCAGCCTCAGGATGTGGATGTTGTTGGCTGGGCAAACACTGAGAATCCACCTCTACTTGCCCTTGAGAAAGGAGTGGTGAATCTCACCTTGGACCACTGGAGCCCGTGTGGTGTATGTACCTCCACGATGTTGTTAGGAAATCCAGAATTTCAGCCCAGCTACAGTGAAGGGGCAGTGAAATATTTCCCAATCAGGAGAGTTAGTGCCTTGGAGGGGAAGGTGTAGGTGCTGGTGCCCCCGTGTATCTGCTGCCCTTGTCCTAAAAGACAGTAGAGGCTCCCAGTTTGGAAGGTGGTTTCGAAGTAGCCTTGGTGAACTGTTGCAATGCATTTTGTAGATGGTGCACATCATGATGGTGGTGGTGAATGGTGAAGGATTTTGGTGGGGTGCCAATCAAGCCTGTACTGTGTCAAGCTTCTCCAAACATATAATATGGCCCTTTGCCTACTGCTCCATTCAATACATTACGGCTGATCTGCCTGTGTTCCAAAATTCACATACTCATCCAGCCCCAATAACGGATCTGTGAATCTATCCACCTCGACCTCAATGACCCCGACCTCCATCGGCTTCTGAAGCAGAGAGTTCCAAAATCACACCAACTTCGAAGAAGGAAGAAATTCCCTCATCTCTGTCTAAAAAGGATGATAATATTTTTCAAAGAGCGTCCCATAGTTCTGGGTTAAAAATCACACAACATCAGGTTATAGTCCAATAGGTTTATTTGGAAGCACTAGTTTTCAGAGCTCTGCTCCTTCATCAGGTAGCTGTGGGACAGGATCATAGTACACAGAATTTATAGCAAAAGATTACAGTGACATGCAAATGAAATGATATATCGAACAAATCTAAATTGTTGTTAAGTCTGTCATCTTTTAGAATGGATTGCAGGTTTTGGTTCATTAATATGTCATCTCCAGAACTTCTTTTAAGTCACATTCTCGAAATAACTTAAAGTTTTATATAAAACAGATGACACCTCAGCTCAGACAAAGTATTAAAGGTGTGTGGTTAGAACATGTCTGTATGCCAACCTTGAATGAGACTGGTTCCATTTCCAAAGCAAGAATTTATAAAATATTACATGGATTAACTGCCTGAATTGACAGCCAGCAGATTGTGTGCTTTTTGAGCAAAATAGAATGTATCTGCAAACATAATTCTGCACATGCAAATTCACTCCATAGATGTCTACGTGTGTGTGTGTGTACATGCATGAGAGAGTGAGAGAGAAAATGTGAGTGTGAGGGTCTGCATGTGAGTGTGTGCATGTAAGTGTGAGTGTGTCTGAGAGAGAGTGTGTTTGCAGGTGTGCATGCTTTGTAAAGAGTGTGTGTGTGTCAATGTGATGGAGTATAAGCCTGTGGCAGGGTTTGTGCATGGTGTGAGAATGGAGTGTGTATGTGTATTCGTACGAGAGAGGGCGAGTATATGAGTGAGCTGAAAATGTCTTGCTAGAAAAGCGCAGCAGGTCAGGCAGCATCCAAGGAGCAGGAGAATCGATGTTTCGGGCATAAGCCCTTCTTCAGGAATGAGGAAAATGTGTCCAGCAGGCTAAGATAAAAGGTAGGGAGGAGGGACTTGGGGGAAGGGCATTGGAAATGCGATAGGTGGAAGGAGGTCAAGGTGAGGGTGATAGGCCGGAGTGGGGGTGGGGGCGGAGAGGTGAGGAAGAAGATTGCAGGTTAGGAAGGTGGTGCTGAGTTTGAGGGATTTAACTGAGACAAGATGGGTGGAGGGGAAATGAGGAAACTGGAGAAATCTGAGTTTATCCCTTGTGGTTGGAGGGTTCCTAGGCGGAAGATGAGGCACTTTCCCTCCAACCGTCGTGTTGCTATGGTCTGGCAATGGAGGAGTCCAAGAACCTGCATGTCCTTGGTGGAGTGGGAGGGGGAGTTGAAGTGTTGAGCCACGGAGTGGTTGGGTTGGTTGGTCCAGGTGTCCCAGAGGTGTTCTCTGAAACGTTCCGCAAGTAGGCGGCCTGTCTCCCCAATATGGAGGAGGCCACATCGGGTGCAGCGGATGCAATAAATGATGTGTGTGGAGGTGCAGGTGAATTTGTGGCGGATATGGAAGTATCCCTTGGGGCCTTGGTGGGAAGTAAGGGGGGAGGTGTGGGCACAAGTTTTGCACTTCTTGCGGTTGCAGGGGAAGGTGCCAGGAGTGGAGGTTGGGTTGGTGCGGGGTGTGGGCCTGATGAGGGAGTCACGGAGGGAGTGGTCTTTTTGGAACGCTGATAGGGGAGGGGAGGGAAATATATCACTGGTGGTGGGATCCGTTTGGAGGTGGCGGAAATGACAGCGGATGATACGAAATATATGGAGGTTGGTGGGGTGGTAGGTGAGGACCAGTGGGGCTCTGTCCTGGTGGCGGTTGGAGGGTTGGGGCTCAAGGGCGGAGGAGCGGGAAGTGGAGGAGATGCGGTGGAGGGCATCGTCGGCCACATCTGGGGGGAAATTGCGTTTCCCTCCCCTCCCCTATCAGCGTTCTGAAAAGACCACTCCCTCCATGACTCCCTCGTCAGGTCCACACCCCCCACCAACCCAACCTCCACTCCCGGCACCTTCCCCTGCAACCACAAGAAGTGCAAAACCTGCGCCCACACTTCCCCCCTTACTTCCCTCCAATGCCCCAAGGGATCCATTCATATCCACCACAAATTCACCTGCACCTCCACACACATCATTTATTGCATCCACTGCACCCAATGTGGCCTCCTCTATATTGGGGAGACAGGCCGCCTACTTGCAGAACGTTTCAGAGAACACCTCTGGACCCTGGACCAACCAACCCAACCACCCCGTGGCTCAACACTTCGACTCCCCCTCCCACTCCACCAAGGACATGCAGGCCCTTGGACTCCTCCATCGCCAGACCATAGCAACACGACGGTTGGAGGAAAAGTGCCTCATCTTCCGCCTAGGAACCCTCCAACCAAAAGGGATGAACTCAGATTTCTCCAGTTTCCTCATTTCCCCTCCCTCCACCTTGCCTCAGTCAAGTCCCTCGAACTCAGCACTGCCTTCCTAACCTGCAATCTTCTTCCTGACCTCTCCGCCCCCACTCCCACTCCGGCCTATCATCCTCATCTTGACCTCCTTCCACCTATTGCATTTCCAACGCCCCTCCCCCAAGTACTCCTCCCTACCTTTTATCTTAGCCTGCTGGACACATTTTCCTCATTCCTGAAGAAAGGCTTATGCCCGAAACGTCAATTCTCCTGCTCCTTGGATGCTGCCTGACCTGCTGCGCTTTTCCAGCAACACATTTTCAGCTCTGATCTCCAGCATCTGCAGTCCTCACTTTCTCCTCGAAGTATATGAGTGAGGGTCTGTGTGAGTGTGTGAGTATGTAAGAGTGTGTTTGTTACTGAGAGAGTGTACAGTATAGTCGTGGGGTCAGCTGTAATTTGACATGAACACAATATCTCAGTTGAGGCTATCCTTCTGGGTGCCCCATCATTCTGGACTGACCCACGAGAGGAAACATTCTTTCCATGTCCACCTTTTCAAGACCATTCAGGGTCTTAGTCACTTCAGTCAATTCACCCCTCACTTTTCTCAGCTCCAATGAAAACAAGCTGAGACAATCAAACTTCTGCTTCTACCAAGCAGCAATCGAAAAATCCTGCGCTGAACCACCCCCAATGTTTTGATATCCTTCCTTAACAAAGGGGACCTAAACTGTTGTGGTGATGGAGATACGCTCCTGCAAGAAAGTGGAAAGTCTTCCACTGTCCTACTTACTTCTGCCTTGTAGACAAACTTTGAGGAATCAAGAGATGAGTTATTCATGATAGAATCCCGAGCTACCAACCTGCTCATGTAGCCACAGACTTTATACAGTTGGTCGTGTTTAGTTTCTAGTCAATAGTAATTCCCAGGGTGAGGGATGGTGAGGGATTCAGTGATGGCAATGCCTTTGAATATCAAGGAGCAATAATTAGATTCTCTCTCGTTGGAGATTCCCAATACATGCCACTTGTATGGTGCAAATGTGACTTAACAGTTATTAGCTCAAACCAAATGATGGCATTTGGAAATAGCTTCAGTACTTCAGAAGATACAAATGGTGTGGAACATGATGCACTCATTGATGAAGCAACTGAAAATGCTTGTGCCTAGGACAGTACCATGAGGAGCTCCTTTGGTGATTGTTTTATACTGATGTCCAAGAGCTGAGAGAATTCACCGCCATCAAACACAGCTACCTTTCCTTGTGATAGACATACATGCACACACATATCAAACTAAAACCAGTGGAGAGATTCCCCCGCTTCCTAATGCCTCCAATTTTGCCAGGGCTCATTCCCAGACTTGGTCAAATCCTGCCTTGATGTCAAGGCCAGTCTCCCAACCACCCCCTTTCAGTTCTTTTGTCCCCTGCTGTCCCCAATTCAGGAGCTGAGTGGGCCTGACAGAGCCCGAACTGAGTGTTAGTGAGCACTTTATTCTTTAGCAAGTCCTACTGTTGACTGAAACGTCCATGCTGGTGATACAAAATGAATGGATTGATTGGGCAGTAACTGTCTGGGCTGGATTTGTTTTGGCTTTGTGCACATGGCATCCCTGTACAATGTTACACATTACCGGTGTTTGCAATCTGTATTAGTGACATAGACTTAGGCACTGCGAGTAGCTCATCCAAACAGTGCTGCCATTTCAAAGTTAGCATTACATAAAACAAGCTTCACGGAATAAAGACCATTTGATTCAATCCTGTCGATTATGGTCCACTCAATCTGTCTTCCAGGTTTCCTTATCGAAATCCAACATTGTAACCATCAACCTTCTCACTCAGCTGCACGTCTCAGCTTCCTCTGAAATACGTTTATACTGCATCATATATCTATCGGGGCATGGTCCACATTCTCACCAAACTGAATTCCCTACTGTATTCTGTAATGCCTATTTTATATTGATAGCTTTTAGTTATACTCCCCAACAAATGAAAATGTTCTCTCTGCATCTACATGATCAATTTCCATTGTTTTAATGACCTGCATTAAATCAGTTCTCAGCCTTTTTTATTCAAGAGGAAACAAACTCATCTTGTCAGTTCTTTCCTGAGACATTTACCTTTGCATTTCTGATGACAACCTTATCAATCTTCCCTGTCCCCTCTCCAGTCCTTCTATATTTTTTCCATAACACAGTGACAGGAACTGCAAGCAGCTTTATGTATGCCCTAACCAGACTTCATAATCAAGTAGAATGAAAATTCCTTACTTTCCAACTCTGTTCCAGTCCTACATTACCCTTATTTTAATAGTTTTGCTGACCCTGTGGTCCAGCCTTTAGTGATCAATGTGTTTGTACTGTGAAATCTTTCTGCCCCTCATCCCCTCCTAAATTCACACCTTCCAAGTAATCAGTGATCTTCTGATTCACCCTACCACTTCCCATTTACCCATCAAATTCCCCTTGGTAATTATTTACCCATTTTACACATTTATTGATGTCTTTTTTAAAACAGAATTCTTGCAGTCCTCATCAGTATTGACTATTTCCCTGACTGGAGTGTTGTGCCAGAAAAGCACAGCAGACCATGCAGTATCCGAGGGCCAGGAGACGTGCTTTTGCCTTTCCATCGAATTTCCTGCTCCTCGGATGCTGCCTGACCTGCTGCGCTTTTCCAGCTCCACTCTGTCAACTGTAATCTCCAGCATCTGCAGACCTCACTTTCACATATTTCCGAAAAACTCCCTCTCCATAAATGTGCAGTCAGCTGCCAATTTAGAAAATCTGAATTCCAAAGTCCAAATCCATATTGTGACCCACTGTGTTCCCAGCACTGATCCATGTGGAACACTGCTCCTCACTTTCTCCCACTTTGATCAACCACTCTTTAACCACACTCTCTGCTGTTTTGCTTGAAGTCAGCTCACAATTCATGACATCAATTTCCCGTGGCTAACCTTCCTGATGCTGCCTTACTTACTGTGTTCTTCCAGCCTCCTGCTTGTCTACCTTGGATTACAGCAAATGTAGATTTTTTTTTTGTCTCCAACCCTATTAATTAGCCCATTATGGAGTGCCTTATCGAAGGCCATTTGAAAATGCAGGTAATTGATGTCAGCCACATCCCAGGGCCTACTCCCTCTGCTACTTCTTCAAAACATGCAGCACAGCAAGATCCTCCCTTTTGAAATCCATGCTCACTCCTCAGTACAATTTTCTGAGTTTCATGCTATTTTAGACTTATCGTGACCATTTAATTCGTTTTTCAACTAACTGACAAACAATTGCAAGATTGAGATTGCGGATTTCCACGCAAATTTTAACTCTGCTGCAAAACAGCAGAATCAGCATCTCTAGAAAGGAGTGACCTTCTTGAGGTTTATAAAATCAGGAGGGGCACGAATAGGATAAATAGACAAGGGCTTTTCCCTGGGATGGGGAAGTTCAAAACCCGTGGGTGCAGGTTTAAGGTGAGAAGGGAAAGATTTAAAAAGGACCTAAAGGGCAACTTATTCACGCCGACAGTGGTGTGTGTATGGAATGAGTTGGCAGAGGAAGTGGCAGAGGCTGGTACATTTGCAACATTTAAAGGATGGCTATATGACTAGGATTGGTTTAGAGGGATATGGGTCAAATGCTGCAAATGGCACTAGGTTTATTGAGGATATCTGGTCAGCATGGGTGTGTTGGACTGAAGGGTCTGTTTCTGTGCTGTACATCTCAATGACACAATTACTCTATACACCAGTGAGAATTTAACAACTTACCGTGATAGAAAATACACCTCAAAAGACACAAAAACTGAAATTGTTTCATAAACGCAGCAGGCCTGGCAGCTTCTGTGAGGAGAGAGCAGATAAAGTATTGTGGGTCCAGTGACTGTTCACCTTCAAGAGTTAACGTTTAAAATCCCCCAACACCATGTTCCAGTCCAACAGGTTCATTTGGAAGCACTAGCTTTCCAAGCATTGCTCCTTCATTGGGTAGGTAAGGAAGCAGAAGCGCTCCAAAAGCTAGTGCTTTCAAATAAACCTGTTGGGTGATTTATTAACTTTGTCCACCCCAGGCCAGCACTGGATCCTTCACTTCGAGGGTTAAAGTAATATTCCCTCAAATGGGCTAACTTAATTGTTCAACTTATATTACTTTTTAAATAGCACCATTAGTATTCAAAGGTTGGAACCATTTGATTACACTTTGCACAGGTCAACAAAGAAACTTCCATTTGGAAACAGCTTAATGTGTCATGACTGAGATGTGTTGATACCCACTGCAGTTTCCTAACGGCAGTGGCTTCACAAGACCAGATTCATTCAGCACTAAAAAAAAATCTAAATCAATTTGAAATTCGGGCAATATCCACTTTTGTGTCGTATATAGTACGCCCCTCCCATTGATTTGACATTCTGGAATATTGAAGTCCCATTGTGATCTGCAGCTGTAATTCCTACTGGGGAGGTCAGATTTACCTCTGGTTTGATTGAATTGATTTGTAAATTAGAATGAAAGGATAGCTGAGGACATTAAGCAGCTCACTTCTGAACTTCCTCTGGGTCACTGTATAAATGACTGTATTGGTACAAGAACTCAGCAGGTGAAGCATATTTCCTGCTTCTTGGAAACTTTGGAAATGGTTAAATGAAGATCTCCGTTTAAAGATGTTTGTAATTCGATAGAATATAAAATATGTGACTGCTGTCATCCAGAGCAGGATAAAACTGCTGGATATCGTAAAAAGTAAGATGATAGATCTTTTTCGGCTCTTCATCTCAGGGTCCTGAATATTTCCACCACTGCTATGGTCCCTGAGGCTCTTCCGGACCTGACTAGCAACTAAAATACGTCTGACAGTGAGAGCATTAAACAATAAAATTAAAATGAAAGGAAGTAATGGAGTGAACAGCTGTTCAATCCAAGAAAATGCTATCCACGTGGGTAACAAATAAAAGCTTAATGATGTAAGGCAACCCCTTGGAATATTGTTAATTTTGAAATAATGAATATATGTAAAAGCCCAGGGAATATTCTTCAAACAGAACACTACATTCACAATCACTATAACCCCAACTGCAATTTTACCCTTGCAATATTTTGATTTCAGCTTTTCACAGCAAATCGCAACAAACCGATCGAATGTAAAAGCGACAGTTAACCAAACAGAGCAGTCTATGGCAGTCGGAGCCAGGAAGAGAATGAACTTGCACACAGGAGTGTAGAGCAGGAAAGACTTTAACCAATAAAGACCAGCAATCCGATATAATATGACATTGCAGACCACCACCATCAGATCTGCTGTAGCCATGGCCATCAGATAGCATGTGATGCATTTAGAGAGACCACACTTTCCAAGGGACAGGATCAGGATCGCTACCACGTTCACTGTAACAGAAAGATAAAAGCAGTAAAAGAGGATGAGTTGCCTGAAATGTAGATTGAAAAAATGTCCTTCCACACTTTCAAAAGAATTAGATAAGCAACTGGGTTTGGGTTGTGTTTTACAGTGTTGTGGAAAGGTATGGAGAAGTGAGGTAAGCCACATCACCCTTGCAAAGGGCTGGATTGGGCCAGAAGGTCAAATGGCCTCCTTCTGTGTAATAACCATTTGATAATTATATGACTACGCCAGGGCAAAGATGAAATACCAAGTATTCTCGCATGTTTAGTACAGTCCATGGAGATCTGTTATGGAGTGTATGACACATAAAAAAAGGCAATTTGATCCATCACGTCTGTGTCAGATCAAAAACAATCACCAAACTATTCTAATCCATTTCTCACACTTGCCTTTGTGTGCTGGAAAAACACAGCACGTCAGGCAGCATCCAAGGAACAGGAGAGTCGACATTTCGGGCAGAAGCCCTTCATCAGGCATTTGAAGCACTTGCCCTTGCATGCCAGTCTCAATCTCGACGGCCAACAATTCATCATCTATCAAACGATTTATTTTAGGGTGTTGAGATTCTATGAGCAATTGAAGGATTGGAATTGGGGAGTGCAGGTGGGGAGTTGGAGATGGTCCATGAAAAGCCAGCACTGTCGAAAAGGAACCTCAAAAGGAAAGGGAAACATTGGGAGACAAGATGAGGGATTATGTGCACCAGAAGAGAAGCCAACAAAAAGGCAACGTGGGAACATGAGAGAAGACAACAACAAAGGATTCAAAGTTCAACATAACAGAAGTGTTGCAGAGAAAATGCCATCAATGAGCAAAGGAACAGGATTAAGAGTCCAAAGATGTGCAGGATCGGTAGATTGACCATAAGAATTTGCCATTACTGTCCAGAGATATGCAGGTTATGTGGGTTAGCTATGGGAAATGTAGGGATACAGTGTGGACACTTTGGGGTCAGTGTGGATTCTTTGAGCTTTCACGCTGTATGAATTCGATGATTCTGAGAAAGACACTAAAGATGGAGAAGAAATGAAATGAGTGATGGTGGAAGGGAAAGGTTATACAGTAACCTGGTTGAAAGAGATCCGAATGGAAGGCAATGTCAAGGTGGCACCTAGAGGTTCAAAGAGAACATCAAGGTTAAAGAGCTGCAGGTAAAAATACAACAAAGTGAAGATGGACATTGAGGATGAAGGATAGAAGAAAGCAGCTGGAAAGAAAATATCAAGGCTGAGAGAAGATGACCAAAGCTGATGAGTGTAAACAGGAATTGGCTGTTAACAAACAGAAAATGGTTTGTACATTTCTCACAGTCAAAGCAAGTGATTATATCCTGTTTGTTTAATAAAGGGCATCAATCTGGTATTGAGCTGGCTCCTGGAAACATCCAACTTTATCGATCAGACAAGTATTAAGATCTAAACTGAGTACATGAGCATGACTGCCTTTACCAGGCATTGGATAGAAATTGTCCCACAATGTGTTGAACACACCACCTTTTGAATTGACTTACCAGGCACTCCAAACGCTGCAAGAATAGGATAGTATATGAGTCCTATCGGGTAAAGCAATGACCTGTACATCTTCTGTGTGACGAAAGAGGCAAACCCACTACCTGAATCAGTAAGTAAACGGAGACAGCAGTGATTCATTTATGGCACAGTGATTCCCTAATGGTTCTGTTTCATTGCGTCCCACTTGTCATTACTTACAGGTTACTGAACTGAATATGGGCATCATCTGGCTCTTCAATGCGAAACCAATTAGGGAAGGAGCCTTATTATTTACAAAAAAACAAAATGGGCACCTGACATTATTATTTCATTAAATCAAATCTCATGCCCCGCTGTGCACGACACAAAGGTTATTCTGCAGGAAGCAACTGCACAGGGCATTGGTCATCCTACTTTTGGAATATTGTGGACAAATCTGGTCTCCCTCCTTTAGGAAGGATATTGTGAAATTTGCAAAGGCCCAGAAAAGATTTACAAGGATTGGAGGGTATGAGGTATAGGGAGAGGATGAACAGGTTGGGGCTGTTTTACCTGGAGCATCAGAGGGGTGAGCTTATAGATGTTTATAAAATCAAGAGGGACAGAGATAGGATACATGCTCAAGGTATTTTCCCCAGGAGAGGGGAACCCAGAACTAGAGGGCACAGATTCAGGGTGAAAGGATTTACATTTAAAAGGGACCTAAGTGGCAACTTTTTTAGGCTGAGGGTGGTGCATGTATGGAATGAGCTGTCAAAGGAAGTGGTAGAATCTAGCTCAATTAAAAAGCATCTGGACGGATATGGGAATAGGAAGGGTTTAGAAGGACATGGGCCAAGTGCTGCCAAATGGGACGAGATTAATTTACGATATCGGGGCAGCATGGCTGAGTTGGACTGAAGGGTCTATGACTCAATGACTGACCCCACCCAGCATTTGAGATTGTGCAAACATTTGATGAAATGGATTACATGAGATTTCATGGAGAATATAACATACACAAAAAAAATTCATCAAGCCATAGCATTTGTGTGTTCAACATAAGCCTCTCCTCATACTTTCTCACAGAAATATGTCCGTGTAAAAACCTACACCGTATTTCTTCATGATGCAAAAATAAAATATTGCAGTTGTGGGAAACCTGAAGAAAGTACAATCAATGCTGCGAGTTCTCAACTACTCAGGCAGCGTCTGAGGTGAGATACAGCGTGAATAGGTGCAATCTTGTTGTAACACAAAGAAATGTGATGGGACTCTGCAGGAACGACCCGATTACAAGCCTATAAGGCAGTAGAGAGGACACCTGCAGAACTTTACCTCCCATCAAGACCCTAAAGCTGGAGGTGGGCAGCTCCTGTTCCCAGCAACATTATCGAGGATGGGCTTGTAATCCTCTGAAGGACAGAATCCAGTGTTGTGGAATTGAACACTGAGGGTGGGGTGGGGGTGGGTGGGTTAGTAACCCCAATGGAGAGGCTCCAGTGTTCTGGAATTGTACAGTGTGGGGGAGGGTGAGTGGGTTAGTAACCCCTGAAGGACAGACCCCAGTGTTCTGGAATTGTACAGTAGGGGGATGGGGATCGTTAGTAACTCCCGAAGACAGGCTCCAGTGTTCTATAATTGTACAGTAGGGGAATGGGGGATGGGTTAGTAACCCCCTGAAGGACAGGCTCCAATGTTCTGGAACTCTATAGTTGGGGGGAGGGGGAGATGGGCTAGTAACCCCCAAAAGGACAGGCTCCAGACCTCTGGAATTGTACAGTGTGGGGGAGAGTGAGTGGATTAGTAACCCCTGAAGGACCATCTCCAGTGTTCTGGAATTGTACAGTTGGGGATGGGGGAATGGGTTAATAACCCCATGAAGGACAGGCTCCAGTGTTCTGGAATTGTACTGTGTGGGTGAGGGTGAGTGGGTTAGTACCCACTGAAGGACTATCTCCGGTGTTCTGGAACTGTAAAATGGGAGCGGGAGGGGTGGGTTAGGAACCCCCTGAAGGACAGGCTCCAGTCTTCTCGAATTAAAAGGGTGAGGTGAGGCGGATGAAAATCATGGGTCTTCTGACTCAAACTTCAATACCAGCCGCGGGAAGTGGCTCTGGTTACAGCAACATTAAACCTAATTAGATGCCATTCCTGTCTCTCATCTCACTGCTTCGAGAGAAGGATACGTCCTCCCTGTAGTTCAAATTGATGAGCTTTCATCAGATCTGAAGACAAAAGGAAATTTCAGATTTTGTTTAAAGACTGTAGAATTGGAGAACAGCAGGAAGCACAAAGGAAAAGAGACTTTGTTTTGGCGATGCCTGGATGTGGGCATTATTTGCAATGCCAACGTTCATCACTGAACTGTAAATTGCCTTGAGCTGTTTGGCTTGGTTTGTCCTGCGAGAGGGGAGCAAACGATATTGCTGTTGGAGAGTCACCTATAGGTCAGCTTTGGCAATGACAACAGATCCCCTTATTTAAGGACATTACCGAACCAGATAGAGTCATAGGCACAGTTATATAGCTCAGATACAGACTCTTCAGTCTACCTAGTCCATGCCAACCAGAATTCCTGTTATAATCTAGTCCCATTGAGTGCTCTGGTTTCCTATCACAATCCAAAGATGTGCAGGTTTGGGTGAATTGGCCGTGCTAAATTGTCCATAGTGTCTCGGATGTGTATGTTAGGTGCATTAGTCAGAGATAAGTGTAGGGTGATAGGGTAGATGGATGGGTCTGGGTGGGTTACTCTTCAGAGGGACGGTGTAGACTTGTTGGGTCAAATGGCCTGTTTCCACGCTGTAGAGATTCTACAATTCTTTTCATATACCCATCCAGTTGTCTTCTCAATCTTATAATTGTAACAGCTTACACCACTACCTCTGCTAGCCCATTCCACACATGCACCACCCTCTGTGTGAAAACATTTCCCCATAGGTACCTTTATATCTTTCCTCTCACAACCTAAACCTACGCCCTTTAGTTCTGGACTCCCCCACCCAAGGGAAAATACCGTGTCTATTTATCCTATCAATGCCCCTCATGATGTTGTAAACATCAATAAGGTTATCCCTCAGCCTCCAACGTTGCAGAGAAAATAGCACCAACCTATTCAACCTCTCTCTGTCACTCAAATCCTCCAACCCTGGTAACATCCTTATATATCTTTTCTGAACCCTTTCAAGTTTCACAACATCTTTCCTAAAGATGGGGAGACCAGAAATGAATGCAGTATTCAAAGAGTAGCCTAACCAAAGTCCTGCACAGTCTCAATGTGACGTCCTAATACCTGTACTCAATGCTCTGACCAGTAAGGGAATACATACGAAACTCCTTCTTCACTATCCTATCTACCTATGACTCCACTTTCAAGAAACTATGAACTTGCACTCCATGGTCTCTTTTTTCAACAACACTCCCCAGGACCATACCATTAAGTGTATAAGTCCTGCCCTGATTTGCCTTTCCAAAATGCAGCACCTTGCATTTATCCATATTAAACTCCATCTGCCATCCCTCAGCACATTGGCTCATCAGATCAAGATCCCGTTGTACTCTGAGGTAACCTATGTCCCTGTCCAGTACTCCTCCAATTTTAGTGTCATCTTCAAACATACGAAGTATACTCCTATGCACACATCCAAATTATTTATATAAGGACAAAAAGTAGTGGATCCAGCACAAATCGTTCTGGCACACCTCTGGTCACAGGCCTCCAGTCTGAATAACAACCCTCCATCACCACCCTCTGTCTTATAGTTTTGAGGCATTTCTGTATCCAAATGGCTAGTTCTCTCTGTATTCCATAAGATCGAATCTCACTAACCAGTCTTCCATGGGGATCCTTGTCAAACGCCTTAGTGAAGTCTATATAGGTCACGTCCACCAATTGCCCTCATCAATCCTCTTTTGTTACTTCTTCAAAAATCTAATTAAGTTAGTAAGACACAATTTCCCACATACAAAGACATATTGACTTTCTCTAATCAGTCCTTGCCTTTCAGATACTTGTAAATCCCACCCCTCAGGATTCCCTCCACCACTGATATCAGGCTGACTGGTGTATAGTTCCCTAGCTTTTCATTACCACCTTTCTTAATTGGTGGAATCACGTTAGCCATCCTTCAGGCTTCCGGCACCTCACCTGTGACTATCAATGATCCAAATATCTCAGCAATGGGCCTGGTAATCACTTCCCCAGCTTCCCACAGAGTTCGAGGGTACACCTGATCAGGTCCGGGGTGTCAACAATGTTTTGTAGGTCACCATTCGGCAAGAATTACTTTCGCAATTTTTAAAAATTGGATTCCAGATTCACTATGTTTCATGATGGGATGAAATTCATTCTTTTGATTGTGAATTCATTAACGTTATCATTGCACAACCATTCAGTGAATCAACCAACATTCAAAGAAACGGGTTTGACTCTTTCATTCAAAGCTTCAAACTGCTTTCAATGATTCAGTGAAACGTGTTTCACACACTGATTCAATGAATTAAACTACATTCCTTGATTCAGTAAAAGGAGTTTCACTCCCTCATTCAATGAATCAAACTATGTTCATTCTTTCAATGAAATAAACATTATGCGTTCATTTGAACAATCAAACTGCATTCATTCATGCAATAACTCGAGCTTTTCTCGTTCATCCCATGAATAAATCTATGCTCACAGATTCAATGAAATGAGTTTCACTCAATCGCTCACTCATTCAATGAATCAAACTACTTTCATTCATTCAATGAAACTTAGTTCGTGCATTCATTTCACTCAATCATTCAATGAATTATTCTACAATCATTGATTCAGTGAAATGAGTTTCACACACTCATTCACAAAATCAAATTACATTCATTCATTCAATGAAACTCACCTCACGCAATCGTTCGAAGAAAGAAACTTCATTCATTCATGCAATGACTTCAACTGATCTTGTTCATTCAGTGAATCGACCAACATTCAAAGAAACGGGTTTGACTCTTTCATTCAATGCATCAAAATGCTTTCAATGATTCAGTGAAACGTGTTTCACACACCGATTCAATGAATTAAACTACATTTTTTGATTCAGTCAAAGGAGTTTCATTCCCTCATTCAATGAATCAAACTATGTTCATTATTTCAATCAAATAAACATCACGCATTCATTTGAACAATCAAACTGCATTCATTCATGCAATGACTCGAGCTTTTCTCGTTCATTCAGTGAATCAGTCTATACTCATAGATTCAATGGAACGACTTTTACTCACTCAGTCAATGAATCAAACTGCTTTCATTCATTCAATGAAAGTAACCACGCATTTATTCGAAGAAACAAACTTCACTGATGCATGTAATGAATTTAGCTGATCTTGTTCATTCAGTGAAACAATCTCCCTTCAAAGAAGCGAGTTTCACTCTTTCATTAAATGAAACAAACTACTTTCAATGATTCAGTGCAAAGAGTTTCACACACTGATTCAATGAATTAAACTACATTCCTTGATTCAGTGAAAGGACTTTCACTCACTTATTCAGTGAATTAAACTACATCCATTGATTCAGTGCAACAAGTTTCACTCGCTCATTCAATGAACCAAACTATGTTCATTCTTTCAATGGAATAAACATTACACGTTCATTTGAACGATCAAACTGCATTCATTCATGCAATGAGTCGAGCTTTTCTCATTCATCCGATGAATAAATCTATGCTCATAGTTTCAATGAAACGAGTTTCACTCAATCGTGAACTAAGCTACATTCCGTCATTCAATGACATGGCTGTCGAACACTCATTCAATAAATCAAACGGCATTCTTTCCATGAAATTGACTTGACTCATTCATTCGTAGAAACAAACGTCATTTATTCAAGCTTTGCCTCGAGCTTATCTCGTTGATTGGTTTTTAATCATTCTATATTCACCGATTCAATCAATTAAACGACATCCAATTATTCAGTGAAATGAGAGTCTCTCAAACATTCAACGATTCAAATTGTGTTCATTCATTCAGTGAAATTATCTTCACGCATTCATTTGTACGGACAAACTGCATTCATTCATGCAATGACTCGAGCTCATCTTGTTGAGTCAGTGGATCAATCTGTACTCATAGATTTTATGAAACGAGTTTCACTCACACAATTAATGAATTAAGTAACATTCCTTGACTCAGTGAAATCAAATTACGTTCCTTCATTCAATGAAATAAACTTCACGCCATCATTCGGAGAAACAGACTTCATTCATGCATGCAATGACTCGAGCTTATCTCTTTGAATCAGTAGATTGACGGAAATGTGTTTCACGCACTTATATAATGAATTAAGCTACATTCCTTGATTCAGTGACATGAGTTTCACACACTCATTCAATAAATCAAACTACAATCATGCATTCAATGAAACTAATCTCACGCATTCATTCGAAGAAATAAACTTCATACATGCATGCAATGACTCTAGCTGTTTTGTTCATTTAGTGTATCGACCTACCTTCAAGGAAGCGGGTATCACTCTCTTATTCTATAAATCAAACTACTATCAATGATTCAGTGAAACGAGTTTGACACATTGATTCAATGACTTAAACTAAATTCCTTGATTCAGTGAAAGCAGGTTCACTCACTTATTCAGTGAATCAAACATCATCCATTGATTCAGTGCAACTACATGCCTTGATTCAGTTAAAGGAATTACACTCCTTCATTCAATGAATCAAACTACGCTCGATAAAAAGAGTTTTATTCAATCATTCAAGCAATTAAATGACATCCAATTACTCAGTGAAATGAGCGTCACTCAATCCTTCAACGATTCAAACTGTATTTATTCATTCAGTGAAATTATCTTCACTCATTCATTTGTAGGGACAAACTGAATTCATTCATGCAATGACTCGAGCTCATCTTGTTGAGTCAGTGGACCAATCTACACATCAATAGATTCAATGAAATGAATTTCACTCACACAATTAATGAATTAAGCAACATTCCTTGACTCAGTGAAATCAAATTACTTTCATTCATTCAATGGAACAAACTTTACGCCATCACTCGGAGAAAGACTTCACTCATGCATGCAATGACTGGAGTGATTAGAGTCAGTAGATTGACGGAAATGCGTTTCACGCACTTATACAATGAATTAAGCGACATTCTTTGATTCACTGAAATGAGTTTCACACACTCATTCAACGAATCAAATTGCACCCATTGATTCAGTGCAACGAGTTTCACTCACTCATTCAATGAACCAAACTATGTTCATTCATTCAATGAAACTTACTTCACGCATACATTTCACTCACTCATTCAATGAATTAAGCTACAATCATTGATTCAGTGAAATGATTTTCGCACACCCATTGAATAAGTCAAATTACGTTCATGCATTCAATGAAACTCACCTCACGCAATCGTTCGAAGAAAGAAAGTTCATTCATTCATGCAATGAATTTCGCTGATCTTGTTCATTGAGTGAATCAACCTACATTCAAAGAAACGGGTTTGACTCTTTCATTCAATGATTCAGTGAAACGAGTTTCACACACTGATTCAATGAATTAAACTATATTCCTTGATTCAGTGAAAGGAGTTTAACTCACTCATTCAATGAATCAAACAACTTTCATTCTTTCAATCAAATAAACATTACGCATTCATTTGAACAATCAAACTGCATTCATTCATGCAATGAGTCAAGCTTTTCTCGTTCATTCAGTGAATCAGTCTATATTCATAGATTCAATGGAAAGACTTTTACTCACTCATTCAATGAATCAAACTGCTTTCATTCATTCAATGAAAGTAACCACGCATTCATTCGAAGAAACAAACTTCGCTCATGCATGCAATGAATTTAGCTAATCTTGTTCATTCAGTGAAACAATCTCCCTTCAAAGAAGCGAGTTTCACTCTTTCATTAAATGAAACAATCTACTTTCAATGATTCAGTGTAACGAGTTTCACACACTGATTCAATGAATTAAACTACATTCCTTGATTCAGTGAAAGGACTTTCACTCACTTATTCAGTGAATTAAACTACATCCATTGATTCAGTGCAACGAGTTTCACTCACTCATTCAATGAACCAAACTATGTTCATTCTTTCAATGAAATAAACATTACGCGTTCATTTGAACGATCAAACTGCATTCATTCATGCAATAACTCGAGCATTTCTCGTTCATCCTGTGAATAAATCTATGCTCATAGTTTCAATGAAACGAGTTTCATTCAATCGTGGACTAAGCTACATTCCGTCATTCAATGACATGGCTGTCGAACACTCATTCAATAAATCAAACGACATTCTTTCCATGAAATTGACTTGATTCATTCATTCGTAGAAACAAACGTCATTTATTCACGCTTTAACTCGAGCTTATCTCATTGATTGGTTTTTAATCATTCTATATTCACCGATTCGATAAAAAGTTTTATTCAATCATTCAATCAATTAAACGACATGCAGTTACTCAATCATTCAACGAAATTATCTTCACGCATTTATTTGTAGAAACAGACTGAATTCATTCATGCAATGACTCGAGCTCATCTTGTTGAGTCAGTGGATCAATCTGTACTCATATATTCAATGAAACGGGTTTCACTCACACAATTAATGAATTAAGCAACATTCCTTGACACAGTGAAATGAGATTCACTCACACATTCAATGAGTCAAACTACTTTTATTCATTCTATGAAATTAGCTTCACGCATTCATTAGAAGAAACAGATTCCAAACCTGCATGCAATGTGTCGAGCTTCTCTCATTGAGTCAGTGAATCAATCTATATTCATAGATTCACTGAAACGAGTTTCACTCACTCATTCAATAAATTAATCTACAATCATTGATTCAGTGAAATGAGTTTCACACACACATTCAATAAATCAATTACATTCATGCATTCAATGGAACTCTCCTCACGCATTCATTCGAAGGAATAAACTTCATACATGCTGTTCTTGTTCATTTCGTGAATCAACCTACTTTCAACGAAGCGGGTTTCATTCTCTTATTCTATAAATCAAACAGCTATCAATGATTCAATGAAACGAGTTTCACACACTGATTCAATGAATTATACTAAATTTCTTGATTCAGTGTAAGGACGTTCACTCACTTATTCAGTGAATCAAACTACATTCAGTGCAACGGGTTTCACTCAGTCATTCAATGAGTCAAACTACTTTCATTCATTCAATGAAACTTACTTCACGCATCCATTCGAAGAAGCAAACTTCAATCATTCATGCAATCACTCGAGCTTATCTCGTTCATTGCGTGAATTAATCTATGCTCATAGATTCAATGAAACGAGTTCCACTCAATCGTTTAATGAACTAAGCTACAATCGTTGATTCAGTGAAATGAGTTTTGAACACTCATTCAATAAATCAAAAGACAATCATTCAGTGAAATTAACTTGCCTCATTCATTGGTAGAAACAAATGTCATTCATTCAAGCTCTGACTCGAGCTCATCTCGGTGATTAGTTGAATCATTTTATATTCACAGATTCAATGAAACGAGTTTCATTCAAACATTCAATGAATTAAACGACATTCAATTACTCAGTGAAATGAGTATCACTCAATCATTCGATGAACCAAACCAAATGAATTTAACTTCATGCATTCATTTGTAGAAACAAACTGAATTCATTCGTGCAATGAATCGAGCTCATCTCATTAAGTCAGTGAATCAATCTGTACCCATAGATTCAACGAAACGAGTTTCACTCACACATTCAATGAATCAACCTACTTTCATTCACTCAATGAAATTAACTTCAGACAATCATTCGGAGAAACAGACTTCATTCACGCATGCAATGACTCAAGTTTATCTCATTGAGTCAGTGAATCAATCTCTATCCATAGATTCACTGAAACGAGTTTCACTCACTCATTCCATAAATCAAATCAAATTCATGCATTCAGTGAAACTAACCTCACGCATTCATTTGAAGAAACAAACTTGATTCATGCATGCAATGACTTTAGCAAATCTTGTTCATTTAGTGAAGCAACCTACATTCAATGCAGCGGTTTTCAGTCTGATTGAATGAACTGAACTGCTTTCAATGATTCAGTGAAACGAGTTTAACACACTGATTCAATGAGTTAAACTGCATTACTTATTTCAGCGAATGTAGTTCCATTCACATTTTCAGTGAATCAAACTAGATTTATTAATTCAGTACAACGCGTTACACTCACATTCAATAAATCAAACTACGTTCATAGTACCAATGAAATAAGCATCAGGAATTCATTTGAAGTAACAAATTGCATTAACTCATGCAATGATTCGAGCTTACCACGTTCATTCAGTGAATCAGTCTATATTCATAGATTCAATGAAATGACTTTTACTCACTCATTCAATATATCAAACTGCTTTCATTCATTCAATGAAAGTAACTTCAAGCATTCACTCGAAGAAGCAAACTTCATTCATTCATGCAATGACTCGAGCTTATCTCGTTCATTCGGTCAATTAATCTATGCTCACAGATTCAATGAAACGAGTTTCACTCACTCATTCTTTCAATTAAATAAGTTAATTAAAGACTCATTTTGCTTCTACAAATGAATGCCGCAAGTTAAGTTCATTGAATGAATGAATACAGTTTGATTCATTGAATGATGAATGAATCGTTTCGTTGAATGTATGAATATAGATTGATTCACTGAATGGACGAGATAAGTTTGAGTCATTGCATGAATGAATGCAATTTGTCTCTTCAAATCAATGCGTGGTGTTTATTTAATTGAAAGAATGAACGTAGTTTGATTCATAGAATGAGTGAGTGAAACTCGTTGCTCTGAATCAGGGAATGTAGTTTAATTCATTGAATCAGTGTGTGAAACTCGTTTCACTGAGTCATTGAAAGTAGTTTGATTCATTGAATGAGAGCGTGAAACCCGCTTCATTGAATGTAGGTCGATTCACTGAATGAACTAGATCAGCTAAAGTCATTGCGTGTGCATGAATGAAGTTTGCTTCTTCGAGTGAATGCTTGAAGTTAGTTTCATTGAAAGTAGTATGATTCATTGAATGAGTGAGTAAAAGTCATTTCATTTAATCTATGAATATAGATTGATTCACTAAATAAACGAGATAAGCTGTAATCATTGCATGAATGAATGCAGTTTGTTTCTTCAAATCAATGCGTGATGTTTATTTCATTGAAAAAATGAACGTAGTTTGATTCATTGAATAAGTGAGTGAAACGCGTTGCACTGAATCAATGAATGTAGTTTGAATCACTGAACAAGTGAGTGAAACTCCTTTGACTGAATCAAGGATTGTAGCTTAATTCATTGAAGCAGTGTGTGAAACTCGTTACACTGAATCATTGAAAGTCGTTTGATTCATTAAATGAGAGTGAAACCCGCTTCTTTGAATATAGTTTGAATCACTTAATGAACGAGGTTAGCTAAAATGACTGTATGCAAGAATGAAGTTTGTTTCTTCGAATGAATGCGTGAGATTAGTTTCATTGAATGCATGAACGTAGTTTGATTTATTGAATGAGTGAGTGAATCTCGTTTCGGTGAATTTATGCATATAGATTGATTCACTGATTCATTGAGATACGCTCGAGTCATTGCATGCATCAAATAAGTCTGTTTCTTCGAATGAATGCGTGAAGCAAATTTCATTGAATGAATGAAAATCATTTCGTTGAATCTCTGAATATAGATTGATTCACTGAATGAACAAGATCAGGTAAAGTCATTGCATGCATGAATGAAGTTTGTTTCTTCAAATGAATGTGTGAGGTCAGTTTCATTGAATACATGAATGTCGTTTGATTTATTCAATGAGCGTGTGAAAACTATTTCACTGAATCAAGGGACGTAGCTGAAATCATTGAATGAGTGAATGAAACTCGTTTCAGTGAAACTATGGATATAGAATGATTCACTGAATGATTCACGGACTCAGTGTAGGTCGTTTCACTGAATGAACAAGATCAGGTAAAGTTATTGCATGCATGAATGAAGTTTTTTTCTTCGAATGATTGTGTGAAGTTAGTTCCATTGAATGAATGAAAGCAGTCTGATTCATTGAATGAGAGAGTAAAAGTCGTTTTATTGAATCTATGAATATAGATTGATTCACTGAATGAACGAGATAAGCATGAATGAATGCAGTTTGTTTCTCCAAAGGAATGCGTGATGTTTATTTCATTGAAAGAATGAAAGTGGTTTGGTTCATTGAATGAGTGGGTGAAACCTGTTGCACTGAATCATTGAATCTAAGTTTGATTCACTGAATACGTGAGTGAAACTCTTTTCTCTGAAGCAAGGGAAGTAGTTTAATTCGTTGAATCAGTGTGTGAAACTCGTTTCACTGTATCAATGAACTTAGTTTCATTCACTGAATAAGAGAGTGAAACTCCTTTCCCTGAATCAAGGAATGCAGTTTAATTCACTGAATCATCGCGTGAAATTTGTTTCACTGAATCGTAGAAAGTAGTTTGATTCATTGCATGGTAGAGTGAATCCAGCATCATTGAATGTTGGTCGATTCACTGAATGACCAAGGTCAGCCAAAGTCATTGCAGGCATGAATGAAGTTTGTTTATTCGAATGATAGCGTGAGGTTAGTTTCATAAAATGCATGAATGTAGTTTGATTTATTGAATGAGTGTGTGAAACCCATTTCACGGAATCAAGGAATGTACTTAATTCATTGAATGTGTGAGTGAAACTAGTTTCAGTGAATCTATGAATATAGAATGATTCACTCCCGAAACGTCGATTTCGAAGCTACTTGGATGCTGCCTGAACTGCTGTGCTCTTCCAGCACCACTAATCCAGAATCTGGTTTCCAGCATCTGCAGTCATTGTTTTTACATCAATGAGATCAGCTCGAGTCATTTCATGCATGAATGAAATTTGTTTCTTCGAATGAATGCGTTCAGTTATTTTCATTGAATGAACGAAACTAGTTTGATACATTGAATGTGTGCGTGAAACACATTTCACTGAGTCAAGGAATGTTGCTTTATTCATTAATTGTGTTAGTGAAACTCGTTTCATTGAACCTATGTGTAGAGATTTATTCACTGACTCAACGAAGTGATCTCGAGTCATTGCATAAATTAATTAATTTTGCTTAAAAAAATGAATGCTTGAAGATAATTTCATTGAATGACTCAATATAGACTGATTCATTGAATGATTTAGTGGACGGAATGAATCTCTTATCATTGAATCTGTGAATATAGAATGATTCAACCAATCAACGAGATAACCACGAGTCAGAGCTTGAATGAATGACGTTTGTTTCTACGAATGAATTAGTCAAGTTAATTTCATGGAATGAATGTCGTTTGATTTATTCAATGAATATTCGAAAACCATTTCACTGAATCAAGGAATGTAGCTTAGTTCATTAAACGATTGAGTGAAACTCGTTTCATTGAATCTGTGAGCATAGATTAATTCACTGAATGAACGAGATAAGCTCGAGTGACTGTATGAATCACTTCCATGCGTGATTGCATGAATCAAACTACAATCAATGACTCAGTGTAACGAGTTTCACACACTGATTCAATGAATTAAACTACATTCCTTGATTCAGTGAAAGGACTTTCACTCACTTATTCAGTGAAGCAAACTACATTCATTGATTCAGTGCAACGAGTTTCTCTCACTCATTCTTTCAATGAAATAAACATCACGCATTCATTTGAAGAAACAAACTTCATTCCTTCATGCAATAATTCGAGCTTATCTCGTTCATTCATTGAATCAATCTGTATTCATAGATTCAATGAAATGACTTTTACTCACTCATTCAATGATTCAAACTGCTTTCATTCATTCAATGAAACTAACTTCACGCATTCATTCGAAGAAGGAAACTTCAATCATTCATGCAATTACTCGTGCTCATCTCGTTCATTCTGTGAATCAATCGATGCTCACAGATTCAATTAAACGAGTTTCATTCAATCGTTTATTGAACTAAGCTACACTCCTTGATTGAGTGAAATAGGTATCGAACGCTCATTCAATAAATCAAACGACATTCATTCCATGAAGTTAACTTATTCATTGGTAGAAACAAACGTCATACATTCAAGCTCTGACTCGAGCTTCTCTTGTTGATTGGTTGATTCTATATTCACAGATTCAATGAAAAGAGTTTCAATCAATCATTTAATAAATTAGACAACATTAAATTACTCAGTGAAATGAGATTCACTCAACCATTCAATTATTCGAACTATATTAATTCATTCAATAAAAGTAACTTCACGCATTCATTTGAAGAAATTAACTTTATCTGTAGAAACAAACTGAATTCATTCATGGATTGACTCGAGCTCCTCTAATTGAATCAGTGAATCAATCTATACTCATGGATTCAATGAAACGATTAATTCAACAATTAATGAATTATGCAACATTCCTCGACTCAGTGGCATGAGTTTCACGCACACATTCAATGCATCAAACTACTTTCATGCATTCAATGAAATTAACTTCACGCATTCATTCGGACAAACAGACTTCATTCATGCATGCAATGACTCGAGCTTATCTCATTGAGTCAGTGAATCAATCTATATTCGTAGATTCACTGAAATGAGTTTTACTCACTCATTCAATGAATTAAGTTACATTCCTTGATTCAGTGAAATGAGTTTTGCACACTCATTCAATAAATCAAATTACATTCATGCATTCAATGAAACTAACCCCACGCATTCATTTGAAGAAACAAACTTCATTCATGCATGCAATGACTTCAGCTGATCTTGTTCATTTAATGAATCAACCAACATTTAATGAAGCGTGTTTCACTCTCATTCAATGAATCACACTACCTTCAATGATTTCAGTGAAACGAGTTTAACACACTGATTCAATGAATAAACTACACTCCTTGAATCAGTGAAAGGAGTTTCATTCACTTTTTCAGTGAATCATACCACATTCATTGATTCAGTGCAACGAGTCTCACTCAATCATTCAATTACGTTCATACTTTCAATGAAATAAACATCACGCATTCATTTGAAGAAATTAACTTCACGCATTCATTTGTAGAAAGAAACTGAATTCATTCATGCTTTGACTCGTGGTCCCCTCGTTGAGACAGTGAATCTATCTATATCCACAAATTCAATGAAACGAGAATCACTTACACAACTAATGAATTAAACAAAATTCCTTGACTCAGCGAAACGAGTCTCACACACTCATTCAATAAATCAAGCTACATTCATGCATTCAATGAGACTAAGCTCAATCATTCATTCGAAGAAAGTCATTGCATCCATGAATGAAGTTTGTTTTTTCGAATGAATACGTGAGTTTAGTTTCTTTGAATGCATGAATGTAATTTGATTTATTGAATCATTTCACTGAATCAAGGAATGTAACTTAATTCATTGGATGATTGAGTGAAACTCGTTTCAGTGAATCTATGAATATAGATTGATTCACTGACTCAATGAGATAAGCACGAGTCATTGTATGTATGAATGAAGTCTGTTTGTCTGAATGAATGTGTGAAGTTAATTTCATTGAATGAATGAAAGTAGTTTGATTCATTGAATGTGTGCATGAAACTCATTTCACTGAGTCAAGGAATGTTGCATAATTCATTAATTGTGTGAGTGAAACTCGTTTCATTGAATCTATGAGTATAGATTGACTCAATGACTCAAAGAGATGAGCTTGACTCATTGCATGAATGAATTCAGTTTGTTTCTACAAATGAATGCGTGAAGTTAACTTTATTGAATGAATGAGTATAGTTTGATTCATTGAGTGATTGAGTGAATCTCATTTCACTGAGTAATTGAATGTAGTCTAATTCATTGAATGATTGATTGAAACTCTTTTCATTGAGTCGGTGAATATAAAATGAATCAATCAATCAACTTAATAGCTTAATTCAATGAAGCGGGTTTCACTCTCTCATTCAAATTACTTTCAATGATTCAATGAAATGAATTTTACACACTGATTCAATGAATTAAACGATAATCCTTGATTCAGTGAAAGGAGTTTCACTCACTTATTCAGTGTATGAAACTACATTCATTTATTCAGTGCAACGAGTTTCCCTCACTCAATCAATGATTCAAACTACGTTCATTGTTTTAATGAAATAAACATCAATTATTCATTTGAAGAAACAAACTGCATTCATTCATGCAATGACTCGAGCTTATCTCGTTCATTCAGTGAATCAAGCTATATTCATAGATTAAACGAAACGACTTTTACTCGCTTATTCATTGAATCAAACTGCTTTCATTCATTCAATGAAACTAACTTCACGCATTCATTCAAAGAAGCAAACTTCAATCATTCATGCAATTCGTGCTTATCTCGTTCATTCTGTGAATTAATCTATGCTCACAGATTCACTGAAACGAGTTTCACTCAATCGTTCAATGAACTAGGCTACGTTTTTGGATTCAGTGAAATGGGTTTCGAACACTCATTCAATAAATCAAACGACATTCATTCCATGAAATTAACTTGACTCATTCATTCGTAGGAACAAACGTCATTCATTCAAGTTCTGACTCGAGCTTATCTCGTTGATTGGTTGAATCATTGTGTATTCACAGATTCAATGAAAAGAGTTTCATTCAATCATTCAATGATTTAGACGACATTCAATTACTCAGTGAAATGAGATTCACTCAATCATTCAATGAATCAAACTATATTCATTCATTCAATGAAATTAATTTCACGCATTCATTTGTAGAAACAAATTGAATTCATTCATGCATTGACTCGAGCTCATCTCATTGAGTCATCGAATCAATCTGTACTCATAGATTCAATGAAACGAGTTTCACTCACACAATTAATAAAATAGACTCAGTTGAATGTGTTTCACGCACACATTCAATGAATCAACTACTTTCATTCATTCAATGAACTTAACTACACGCATTCATTCGAAGAGGCAGAGTCATTCATGCATACAATGGCTCCAGCTTATCTCAGTGAGTCAGTGAATCAATCTATATCCATAGAGTCACTGCAACGAGTTTCACTCACGTATTCAATGATTTCAGCTACATTCCTTGATGCAGTGAAGTGAGTTTCACACACTCATTCAATAAATCAAACTACATTCATGCATTCAATGAAACTAACCTCACGCATTTTTTCGAAGAAACAAACTTCATTCATGCATGGTTCATTGAATGTAGGTCGATTCACTGAATCAACAAGAAAATCTAAAGTCATTGCATGCATGCATCAAGTTTGTTTCTTAAATGAATGCGTGAGGTTAGTTTCATTGAATGCATGAATGTTGTTTGATTTATTGAATGAGTGAGTGAAACTCATTTCATTGAATCAAGGAATGTAGCTGAAATCATTAAATGAGTGAGTTAAAAACATTTCACTGAGTCAAGGAATGTTGCTAAATTCATTGAATGAGTGTGTGAACCTCATTTCAGTGAATCTATGGATACAGATTGATTCACTGACTCAATGAGATAAGCTCGAGTCATTTCAATGACATTAGATGATGTTGTTCTTTCAGTGAATCGACCTTCATTCAATGAAGCGGGTTTCACTCTCTCATTCAATGAATCAAATTACTTTTAATGATTCAGTGAAACAAGTTTAACACACTGATTCAATGAATTAAACTACATTCCTTGATTCAGTGAAAGGGGTTTCACTCACTTATTCAGTGAACGAAACTACATTCATTGATTCAGTGAAATGCGTTTCACTCACTCATTCAATGAATCAAGCTACGTTCATTCTTTCAATGAAATAAATATCACGCATTCATTTGAAGAAACAAACTTCATTCATTCATGCAATGACTCAAGCTTATCTCGTGAATCATTCATTCAATGAATCAATCTATATTCATAGATTCAACGAAACGACGTATACTCACTCATTCAATGAATCAAACTGCTTTCATTCATTCAATGAAACTAACTTCATGCATTCATTCAAAGGAGCAAACTTGAATAATTCATGCAATGACTCGAGCTTATCTCGTTCATTCCATCAATTAATCTATGCTCACAGATTCAAAGAAACGAGTTTCATTCAATCGTTTAATGAACTAGGCTACATTTTTTGAATCAGGGGAATGAGTTTGCAACACTCATTCAATAAATCAAACGACATTCATTCCATGAAATTAACTTGACTCATTCATTCGTAGAAACACTTGTCATTCATTCAAGCTCTGACTCGAGCTTATCTCGTTGATTGGTTGAATCATTGTGTATTCACAGATTCAATTAAAATAGATTCATTCAATCATTCAATTAATTAGATGATATTCAATCACACAGTAAAATGGGATTCATTCAATCATTCATTGAATCAAGCTATATTCATTAATTTAATGAAATTAACTTCAAGCATTCATTTGTAGAAACAAAATGAATTCATTCATGCAATGACTCGAGCTCATCTCGTTGAGTCAGTGAATCAATCTATATTCATAGATTCAATGAAAGGACATTCATTCACACAATTAACGTATTAGGCAACATTCCTTGACTCAGTGAAATGAGTTTCACGCACACATTCAATGAATCAAACTACTTTCATTCATTCAATGAAATTAACTTCACGCATTCATTTGAAGAAACAGACTTGATTCATGCATGCAATGACACGAGCTTATCTCATTGAGTTAGTGAATCAATCTAAATCCATAGAATCGTTGAAACGAGTTTCACTCACTCATTCAATGAATTAAGCTACATTCCTTGATTCAGCGAAATGAGTTTCATACACTCATTCAATAAATCAAACTACATTCATCCATTCAATGAAACTAACCTCAAGCATTTATTCAAAGAAACAAACTTCATTCATGGATGCAATGACTTTAGTTGATATTGTTCATTCAGTTAATCAACCTACATTCAAAGAAGTAGGTTTTACTCTCTTATTCAATGAATCAAACTACTTTCAATGATTCAGTGTAACGAGTTTCATACACTGATTCAACGAATTAAACTACATTACTTGATTCAGTGAAAGGAGTTTCACTCACTTATTCTGTGAATCAAACTACATTGATTGATTCAGTGCAATGAGTTTCACTCTCTCATTCAATGAACCAAACTATGTACATTCTTTCAATATATGAAGCATCACGCATTCATTTGAAAAAAAGAACTTGCATTGATTCATGCAATGACTCGAGCTTATCTCGTTCATTCAGTGAATCAATCTGTATTGATATATTCAACGAAACGACCTTTACTCACTCATTCAATGAATCAAATTGCTTTCATTCATTCA
This sequence comes from Chiloscyllium punctatum, assembly GCF_047496795.1. Taxonomy (NCBI): domain Eukaryota; kingdom Metazoa; phylum Chordata; class Chondrichthyes; order Orectolobiformes; family Hemiscylliidae; genus Chiloscyllium; species Chiloscyllium punctatum. The sequence goes on from NC_092784.1 coordinate 40,480,743, forward strand.
ATGATACTAACTTCATGCATTCATTCGAAGAAACAAACTTCAATCATTCATGCAATGACTCGAACTTATTTCCTTCATTCCATGAATTAATCTATGCCCTCCGACTCAATGAGATGAGTTTCACTCAATCATTTAATGAACTAACCTGCATTCAGTGAAATGGGTTACGAATACACATTCAATAAATCAAACGACATTCATTCCATGAAATTAACTTGACTCATTCATTCATAGAAACAAACGTTATTCATTCAAACTCTGACTAGATCTTATCTCGTTGATTGGTTGAATTATTGTATATTCACAGATTCAATGAAAATAGTTTCGTTCAGTCATTCAATGAAATAGACGACATTCAATTACTCGGTGAAATGAGATTCACTCAATCATTCAATGAATCAAACTATATTCATTCATAGAATGATTATAACTTCATGCATTCATTTGTAGAAACAAACTGCGCTCATTCATGCAATGACTCGAGCACATCGCGTTGAGTCAGTTAATCAAACTATAGTCATACATTCAATGAAACGTGTTTCACTCACACAATTAATGCATAAAGCAACATTCCTTGACTCCATGAAATGAGTTTCACGCCCACATTCAATGAATCAAACTACTTTCATTCATTCAATGAAATTAACTTCACTCATTCATTCGAAGAAGCAGACTTCATTCATGCATCCAACGATTCGAGTTTGTCTCATTGAGTCCGTTATTCAAACTATATCCATAGATTCACTGAAATGAATTTCACTCACACATTAAATGAATTAAGCTACATTCCTTGATTCAGTGATATGAGTTTCGCACGCTCATTCAATAAATCAAACTACATTCATGTATTCAATGAAACTAATCTTACGCATTCATTCGAAGAAACAAACTTCATTCATGCATACGCAATGACTTTAGCTGATCTTGTTCTTTCAATTAATCAACCTACATTCAAAGGAGCGGGTTTCACTCTTTCATTCAATGAATCAAACTATTAGATTAGATTACAGTGTGGAAACAAGCCCTTCGGCCCAACAAGTCCACACCGACCCGCCGAAGCGCAACCCACCCAGACCCCTACATTCAGTGAAAGGAGTTTCACTCACGGATTCAGTGAATCAAACCAGTCATTGATTCAGTGCAACAAGTTTCACACACACTCATTTAATGAATCAAACTACATTCATTCTTTCAATGAAATAAACATCACGCATTCATTTGAAGAAACAAACTGCATTCATTCATGCAATGACTCGACCTTATCTCGTTCATTCAGTGAATCAGTCTCTATTCATAGATTCAATGAAACGACTTTCACTCACTGATTCAGTGAATCAAACTACTTTCATTCATTCAATGAAACTAACCACGCATTCACTCGAAGAAGCAAACTTCAATCATTCATGCAATGATTCGAGCTTATCTCGTTCACTCCGTAAATTAATCTATGCTCACAGACTCAATGAAAAGAGTTTTACTCAGTCTTTTAATGAACGAGTCTATATTAATTGTTTCAGTGAAATGGGTTTCGAACCTCTTTCCATAAATCAACCGACATTCTTTCCGTGAAATTAACGTGATTCATTCATTCGTAGAAACAAACGTCATTCATTCTGACTCGAGCTTATCTCGTTGATTGGTTGAATAAGTCTATATCCACAGATTTATTGAAAAGAAGTTCATTCAATCACTTAGTGAATTAGACGACATTAAATTACGCGGTGTGATGAGATTCACTCAACCATTCAATGAATCAAACTATATTCATTTATTGAATGGAATTAACTTCACGCATTCATTTGTAGAAACAAACAGAATTCATTCATGGAATGACTTGAGCTCATCTCGTTGAGTCAGTTAATCAATCTATACTCATACATTCAATGAAACGAGTTTCACTCACACTTTTTATGAAATAAGTAACATTCCTTGACTCAGTGAAATGAGGTTCACGCACACATTCAATGAATCAAACTACTTTCATTCATTCAATGAAATTAACTTCAGGCATTCATTCGGAGAAACAGACTGTATTCATGCATGCAATGACTCGAGCTTATCTCAATGAGTCAGTGAATCAGTCTATATCCATAGATTCACTGGCACGAGTTTCACTCACTCATTCAATGATTTCAGCCACATTCCTTGATTCAGTGAAATGGGTTTTGATCACTCATTCTATAAATCATACGACATTCGTTCCATGAAATTAACTTGACTCATTCTTTCGTAGAAACAAACGTCATTCATTCAAGCTCTGACTCCAGCTTATCTCGTTGATTGTCTTTAAACAATCTATATTCAAAGATTCAATGAATAGATTTTCATTCAATCATTCAATGTATTAGACGACATTCAATTACTCAGTGGAATGAGATTCACTCAACCATTCAATGAACCAAACTACATTCATTCATTCAATGAAATTAACTTCACGCATTCATTTATACAAACAAACTGAATTCAGTCATGCAATGACTCGAGCTCATCTTGTTGAGTCAGTTAATCAATCTATACTCATAGATTCAATGAAACGAGCTTCACTCACACAATTAATGAATTAAGCAACATTCCTTGACAAAGTGAAATGAGTTTCAAGCCCAAATTCAATTATTCAAACTACTTTTATTCATCCAATCAAATTAGCTTCACGCATTCATTCGAAAAAGCAAACTTCAATCATTCATGCAATGACTCGAGCTGATCTCCTTCATTCCGTGAATTAATCTATGCTCACAGATTCAATGAAACGAATTTCACTCAATCGTTTAAAGAACTAAGCTTTATTCCTTGATTCAGAGAAATGGCTTTCGAACACTCATTCTATAAATCAAACGACATTCATTCCATGAAATTAACTTGACTCATTCATTCGTAGAAACACTTGTCATTCATTCAAGCTCTGACACGAGCTTATCTCGTTGATTGGTTGAATCATTGTGTATTCACAGATGCAATCAAAATAAATTCATTCAATCATTCAATGAATTAGACGATTCAATCACACAGTAAAATGGGAATCATTCAATCATTCATTGAATCAAACTATATTCATTAATTTAATGAAATTAACTTCACGCATTCATTTGTAGAAACAAACTGAATTCAGTCATGCAATGACTCGAGCTCATCTCGTTGAGTCAGTGAATCAGAATCTACTCATAGATTCAATTAAACGAGTTTCACTCACACAAGTTCATGAATTAAGCAACGTTCCTTGACTCAGTGAAATGAGGTTCACGCACGCATTTAATGAATCAAACTATTTTCATTCATTCAATGAAATAAACTTCACTCATTCATTCGAAGAAACAGACTACATTCATGCATGCAATGACTTTAGCTGATCTTGTTCACTCTGTTAATCAACCTACATTCAAAAGAGCGGGGTTCTCTCTCCTATTCAATGAAACAAATTACTTTCAATGGTTCAGTGAAACTAGTTTCACACACTGATTCAATGAATTAAATTTCATTCCTTGATTCAGTGAAAGGAGCATTCATTGATGCAGTGCACCGTGTTTCACTCATATATTCAATTAATCAATATATGTTCATTCTTTCAATGAAATAAACATCACGCATTCATTTGAAGAAACAAAATGCATACATCATGCAATGACTCGAGCTTATCGCGTTCATTCAATGAATCAGTCTATACTCATACATTCAATGAAACGACTTTTACTCACTCATTCAATGAATCAAACTGCTTTCATTCATGCAATGAAACTAACTTCACACATTCATTCGAACATGCAACCTTCAACCTTTCATGCAATGACTCGAGCTTATCTCGTTCATTCCGTGAATTATTCTAAGCTCACAGATTCAATGAAACGAGTTTCGTTCAATTGTTTAATGAACTAAGCTACACTCAATAAACCAAACGACATTCTTTTCAAGAAATTAACTTGACTCATTCATTCGTAGAAACAAACGTCATTCATTCAAGCAAAGATAAGTGGGGAAATGGAGGACTGGGAAGCTTTTAAAGAACAACAGAGGATTACTAAGAAGGAAATACGCACAGAAAAAAAATGAGGTACGAAGGTCAACTTGCCAAAAATATTAAGGAGGACAGTAAAAGCTTTTTTAGGTAAGTGAAAGGCAGAAAAAATTGTTAAGACTAAAATTGGTCCCTTGTAGACAGAAACAGGGGAATATATTACACTGAACAAAGAAATGGCAGAAGAATTGAATTGGTACTTCAGATCTGTGTTAACTGGGGAAGACACAAGCAATCTCCCTGAGGTAACAGTGGCTGAAGGACCTGAACTGAAGGGAATTTATATTTTCCAGGAATTGGTGTTGGAGAGACTGTTAGGTTCGAAGGTTGATAAGTCCCCGGGGCCTGATGGTCTACATCCCAGGGTACTGACAGAGGTAGCTCGAGAAATCGTGGATGCGTTGGTGATTATTTTCCAGAGTTCAATAGATTCGGGATCAGTTCCTGCGGATTGGAGGGTGGCTAATGTTGTACCACTTTTTAAGAAAGGTGGGAGAGAGAAAGCAGGAAATTCTAGACCAGTTAGTCTGACCTCAGTGGTGGGAAAGATATTGGAGTCTATTATAAAGGATGAAATTACGACACATCTGGATCGTAGTAACAGGATAGGTCAGAGTCAGCATGGATTTATGAAGGGGAAATCATGCTTGACTAATCTTCTGGAATGTTTGGGGATGTAACTCTGAAGATGGATGAGGGAGATCCAGTCGATGGACTTTCAGAAAGCTATTGATAAAGTCCCACATAGGAGGTTAGTGAGCAAGGTTAGGGCGCATGGTATTGGGGGCAAAGTACTAACTTGGATTGAGAGTTGGTTGGCTGATTAGAAACAAAGAATAGTGATAAATGGCTCCATTTCGGAATGGCAGGCAGTGACCAGTGGAGTACTGCAGGGATCAGTGCTGGGACCGCAGCTTTTTACAATATATATTGATGATATAGAAGGTGGTATTAGTAATAACATTAGCAAATTTGATAATGATACTAAGCTGGGTGGCAGGGTGAAATTTGAGGAGGATTTTAGGAGATTACAGGGTGATCTGGACAGTTTAGGTGAGTGGTCAGATGCATGGCAGATGCAGTTGAATATGGATAAATGTATGGTTATCCACTTTGGTGGCAAGAACAGGAAGGCAGATTACTACCTAAATGGAATTAATTTAGGTAAAGGGACAGCACAAAGAGATCTGGGTGTTCTTGTACACCAGTCAATGAAGGTAAGCATGCAGGCACAGCAGGTAGTGAAGAAGGCTTATTAGCATGCTGGCCTTCATAACAAGAGGGATTGAGGTTCTTCTGCAGCTGTACAGGGCCCTGGTGAGACCAAACCTGGAGTATTGTGTGCAGTTCTGGTCTCCAAATTTGAGGAAAGACATTCTGGCTATTGAGGGAGTGCAGCGTAGGTTCACGAGGTCAATTCCTGGAATTGTGGGACCATCTTACGCTGAAAGCGTCTGGGCGTGTATACCCTTGAGTTTAGAAGACTGAGAGGGGATCTGATTGAGACTTATTAAAGGATTGGACACTCTGGAGGCAGGAAAATGTTTCCGCTGATGGGTGAGTGCCACAACAGCTTAAAAGTATGGGGTACACCATTTAGGACAGAGATGAGGAGAAACGTCTTCACCCAGAGAGTGGTGGCTGTGTTGAATGCTCTTCCCCAGAGGGCAGTGGAGGCCCAGCCTCTGGATTCATTTAAGAAAGAATTGGATGGAGCTCTCAAGGATAGTGGAATCAAGGGTTATGGAGACAAGGCAGGAACAAGATACTGATTAAGGATGATCAGCCATGATCATATTGAATGGTGGTGCACGCTCGAAGGGCAGAATGGCCTACTCCTGCACCTATCGTCTATTGTTTATTGTCTATTTTTTTCCAAACAATCTCCTGTTTATTTTTTTTTCTTTCTTTTATTAACATCCACACTACCGCCTAACTGCGGTAGTGTTTATGTTTTCCCCAGCACCCATGGTGTGTGTGTGCTGGTGTGAGACACAGTGAAAGACACAAAGTGCACAAATCTTTATTCAATTTCCACCACCAGGAAGATATGAAAAACACCCGGGTGGCCAGTGACAAGCACTGCCCTTCACATCAAACGGCAATTCTTTGTGATCAAAACAGTGAAGGGGAGGGTAGGGACTAAATCAAAATAGAGTTGGACGGGGAAATAATGCACTCCACTCCCTGTAGTGCCCACCTCTCCCTGAACAACTCCAGGGTGTTGGTGGACACCGTGTGCTCCTTCTCCAAGGACACCTGGGCTCTAACGTAACCGTGGAAGAGGGGCAGGCAGTCGGCCCTAATGACCCCATCCACGGCTCGCTGCCTCGACCTGTTGATGATGTTTATTGTCTATTGACTCGAGCTCATCTCGTTGGTTGGTTGAATCATTCTATATTCACATATCCAATAAACGAGTTTTATTCAATCATTCAATGAATTAAACGTCATTCAGTTCCTCAGTGAATTGAAATTCCCTCAATCATGCAATGAATCAAACATTGAATTCATTAAATAAAATTAACTTCACGCATTTATTTGTAGACACAAACTAAATTCATTCATGCAATAACTTCACGCACATATTCGTACAAAGAGACTTCATTCATGCATGCAATGACTCGAGCTTATCTCATTGAGTCAGTGACCAAACTATATGCATAGATTCTCTGAAATGAGTTTCACTCACTCATTCCATGATTTCAGCTACATTCCTTGATTCAGTGAAATGGGTTTCACACACTCATTCAATAAATCAAACTACATTCATGCATTCAATGAAACTAACCTCACGCAATCATTCGAAGAAGCAAACTTCAACCATTCATGCAATGACTCGAGCTTATCTCGCTCATTCTGTGAATTAATCTATTCTCACAGAATCAATAAAATGAGTTTCACTCAATCGTTTATTGAACTAAGTTACATTCCTTAGTTCCTTGATTCAATGAAATTTGTTTCACTCACTCATTCAATGAATCAAACTGCATTCCTTGATTCAACAAAGGTGTTTCACTCACTTATTCAGTGAATCAAATTACATTCATTGATTCTGTGCAACGAGTTTCGCTCACTCATTCAATGATTCAAACTATGTTCATTCTTTCAATGAAATAAACATCACGCATTCATTTGAAGAAACAAAATGACTCGAGTTTATCTCGTTCATTCAGTGAATCAGTCTATATTCATAGATTCAGTCAAACGACCTTTACTCGCTCATTCAATGAATCAAACTGCTTTCATTCATTCAATGAAACCAACTTGACGCATTCATTCGAAGAAGCAAACTTCAATCATTCGTGCAATGACTCGAGCTTATCTCGTTCATTCCGTGAATTAATCTATTCTCACACAATCAATGAAATGAGTTCCGCTCAATCGTTTAATGAACTAAGCTTCATTCCTTGATTCAGAGAAATGGGTTTCAAACACTCATTCTATAAATCATACGACATTCATTCCTTGAACTTAACATGACTCATTCATTCGTAGAAACAAACGTCATTCATTCAAACTCTGACTCGACGTTATCTCGTTAATTGTTTTAATCATTCTATATTCACAGATTCAATAAAAAGACCTTCATTCAATCATTCAATGTATTAGACGACATTCAATTACTCAGTGAAATGAGATTCACTCAATCATTCAATGAATCAAACTATACTCATTCATTTAATGGAATTAATTTCACACATTCATTGATAGAAACAAACTGAATTCATTCATGGAATGACTCGAGCTCATCTCGTTGAGTCAGTGAACCCACCTATAATCATAGATTCAAAGAAACGAGTTTCACTCACACAATTAATGAATTAAGCAACATTCCTTGACACAGTGAAATGAGATTCACGCACACATTCAATGAATCAAACTACTTTCATTCAATGTAATTAACTTCACGCACATGTTCGTACAGAGACTTCATTCATGCATGAAATGACTCGAGCTTATCTCATTGATTCAGTGAATCGATCTATATCCATAGATTCACTGAAACGTGTTTCACTCACTCATTGAATGAATAAAGCTACATTTCATGATTCAGTGAAATGAGTTTCACACACTCACTCAATAAATCAAACTACATTCATGCATTCAATGAAACTGACCTCACGCATCCATTCGAAGAAACAAACTTCATTCACGCATGCAATGACTTCAGCTGACCTTGTCCATTAATTGAATCAACCTACATTCAAAGGAGCGGGTTTCATTCTCTCATTCAATGAATCAAACTACTTTCAATGATTCAGTGAAATGAGTTTCACACACTGATTCAAAAGAATTAGACTACATTCCTTGATTCAATGAAAGGAGTTTCACTCACTTATTCATTGAATTAAGATACATTCCTTGATTCAGTGTAATGGGTTTCGAACACCCGTTCAATAAATCGAATGGCATTCATTCCATGAAATTAACTTGACTCATTCATTCGTAGAAACAAACGTCATTCATTCAAGCTCTGATTCGAGCTTATCTCGTTGATTGGTTGAATCATTCTATATTCACAGATTCAATGAAAAGAGTTTCATTCAATCATTCAATGGATCAGACGACATTCAATTACTCAGTGAAATGAGATTCACTCGATCCTTCAATGAATCAAACTATATTCTTTCATTCAATGAAATTAACTTCACGCATTCATTCGGAGAAACAGACTTTATTCAAGCATGCAATGACTCGAGCTTATCTCATTGAGTCAGTGGATACATAGATTCACGGAAACGAGTTTCACTCATTCATTTAATGAGTTAAGCTGCATTTCTTGATTCAGTGAAATGACTTTCACACACTCATTCAATAAATCAAACTATATTCATTCATTCAATGAAATTAACTTCACGAATTCTTTTGTAGAAACAAAATGAATTCATTCATGGAATGACTCGAGGTCATCTCGTTCAGTTAGTGAATCTATGGATATAGATTGATTCACTGATTCAACGAGATAAGCTTTGTATGAATGAAGTGCGTTTCTTCGAAAGAATGCATGTAGTTAATTTCATTGAGTGAATGAATGTAGTTTGATTCATTGAATGTGTGCGTGAAACTCATTTCACTGAGTCAAGGAATGTTGCTTAATTCATTAATTGTGTGAGTGAGTCTCGTTTCATTGAATTTACGAGTATAGGTTGATTCACTGACTCAACGAGATGAGCTCGAGTCATTTCATGAATGAATTCAGTTTGTTTCTACAGATTCCTTTATTCATTGAATCCAACGTTGTATTCATATATTATTCGTGCATCCATGAATGAAACATTGTATTCGTTCATTGATTCATTCATTCAATGAATCAAGCGGTTTACCTATTGATTCATTCTGTCAATCTGTTGTATGCATTAATTCAATTAATCAAACGTTGTAATCATTCATTCGTTATTTTCCATGAATCTATCACTCTCTTAATTTCTTCATTCATTCAATGAAACAAATTCATTATATCAATCTTTGCATACAATAATTCATTCTTTCAATCGTTCATTCATTCAATGAATCACACGTTTTATCCATTCATCCATTCATCTAATTTAGAAAGCGTGGCATTCATTCATTCAATCATTCAATGAGACAAATGTTGCATTCTCTGAATCAGTCATTGACTGATTCAAAAGTTGTATTTATTCATTCATTCGTGCATTTATTCAATGCCTCAAACAGTGCATTCTTTCTTTCATTCAAAGAATCAAACATTGTATTCATTCATTCCATGAAGCAAACATTTATTCATTCATTCATTCTTTCAATGAACCGTTCAATGATTTATTTATTCATTGAATCAAACGTTGTATTCATACATCATTCATGAATGAAACTTGTATTCGTTCCTTCATTCATTCAAGCAATCAAATGGTGTATTCATTAATTCATTCTGTCAATCGATCAAGTGTTGTATTCATTCATTCATTCAATGAATCAAATGCATAAACTTTGTTTACAATAATTCATTCTTTCAATCAATTAAGCATTCATTCAATGAATCAAACGTTGTATTAATTCATTAATTCATTCAATTTAGAAAACGACTCATTCAATCATTCAATGAGTCAAATGTTGCATTCTCTGAATCAATGGTTGAATGATTCAAAAGTTGTATTTAGTCTTCCATTCCTGCATTTGTTCATTCAATGCATCAAACAGTGTATTCATTCATCATTCAAACAATCAAATGTTGTATTCATTCATTCAATGAATCAAACATTGCATTTATTCCTTCAGTCAATTCATCAAATGCTGTATTCATTCTTTCATTCTTTCCAAGTTTGAAACGTTGTATTCAATCATAAAATGAATCTATTGTTTTATTTATTGATTCATTCACTCAGAGGATGAAACGTTGTATTCATTCATTCAATTGTTCAATGAGTCAAATGTTGTATTCATTCATTTCTTCACTGAATGAACTTAACTTTGGATATATTCATTCTTTCTAAGAATCAAAAGTTGTATACATTAATTCAATCATTGTACATACCTTTGTACATACCTTTGTACATCAAGCTTTGTACATACTCATTCAAAGAGTCAATGACTTAAATGTTGTATTCATTCATTCATTCAATGGTTAATAACCATTAACCATTGAGGTGCTGCCTCATAGCACTCGAGACTCAGGTTCTATTCCAGCCTCCAGCAACTGTCTGTGTGGAATTTGTAGATTTTTGTGTGTCTGTGTGGATATCTCTAGGTGCTCTGGTTTCCTCCCACGATCCAAAGATGTGCAGGTTAGGTTAATTGCTCATGCTAAATTGCCCAGAGAGTTCAGAGAAGTGTACGTTAGGTGCAGTAGTCTGGGATAAACACAGAGAAATAGAGTAGGGGAATGGATTGGGTGGGTTACTCTTTGGAGAGTTAGCGTGGACATCTTGGGCTGAAGGGCAGGTTTCAACACTGTAGGATTTCTATGAATCTATGAAATGTTATACTCATATCTGTGTTGTATCTGTTCATTCATTCAAAAAGTCAAACATTACATTCATTCATTCCTTGAATCAAATATTGTATTCATTCGTTCGTTCATTCTTTGAATCAAAAGTTGTGTTCATTTATTCATTGGCTGAAACAAAGGTTGTATTCATTCATTCATTTATTCAATCATTCAATACATCAGATGTTGCATCCATTCATTCAAAGAATCAAACGTTGTATTCATTCATTCATTTAATGAATCAAATATTGCATTCAACCTTTCATTCAAACATTCATTTAATGAATCCAACGCTGCATTCATTCATCCATCAAACATTCTATTCATTCATTTGTTCATTGACCGAACCAATCTTTGCATGTATTCCTTCCTTCATTCGATGAATAGTTGTCTTCGTTTATTCTTTCAATGTATCAAACATTGTCTTCATTCATTCGTTTAATGTATCAATCTTTGTACACAAAATAATTAATTCATACAATCAAACACTGAGTTCATTCATTCATTCAAATTTTCAAATGGTATATTCATTCATCCATTCATCCAATGAATTAAACATTGCATTCAATCAAACATTAGTTCAAAGAAGCAAAGAATCATTCATTCATTTGTTCGTTCATTCATTTGTTCAATGAATCAAATCAATAATTCATTCAATGAATTAAAAGTTGCATTCATTCTTAGTCAATTGTATTCATTCAAGCAATCAATGCACACATTCATTCATTCTTTCAAGGTATCAAACGTTGTATTCATCCAATTAATCAACCTTTGTATTAATTGATTCTTTCATTTAAAGTATCAAATATTTTCATTCATTCATCATTCATCCAATGACTCTTTCATTCAATGAGACAACCATTTTGTTCATTAATTCAATCATTTGTTGATTCAATCATTCATTCATTCATTCATTCAATCAAACAAGTGGTACATTCATTCATTCACTCACTCAGTCAGTCAAATATTGCATTCTCTGAATCAGTCATGGAATGATTCAAAAGTTGTATTTAGTCACTCATGCATACATTCGTTCATTCAATGCATTAAACAACGTATTTGCTCATCATTCAAAAAAAATAAATGTTGCATTCATTCATTCAATGAATTAGACATTCTATTCATCCAGTCATTCATTCTATGAAATAAAACATTCATCCCTTCATTCATTGGGTAAACGTTTGTGTACAATAATTCATTCATTCATTCAATCAGTCAAACATTGTTTTCATTCATTCATTCAATGAATCAAGAATTGCATTTATTCATTCGTTCATTCATTCAATGAATCAAACGTTGTATTCTCTAAATTGTTTCGTAAATGAGTCAAAAGTTGCATTCATTCATTCATTCTTTCATTTGTTCATTTGTTCATTCAATCATTCAATGAATCAAACGTTGCATTCATTCATTCATTCCATGAATCAAATGCTGTATTCATTCATTCATTTAACCATTCATTCAATGGATTGAAAATTATATTCATTCATTCATTCAAAGAATCAAATGTTGTATTCATTCTTTCATTCATTCATTCAATGACTCAAACATTGCGTTCATTCTTTCATTCATTCAATAAATCAAATGCTGTATTCATTCATTCAATTAATCAAACGTTGAATTCATTCATTGAATGAAACAAACGTTATATTCATTCATTCAATGTTTCAGTGCAGAATACAATGCTATATACATTCATTCATTTGATTAAATGTCGTATTCATTCATTCATTCATTCAAAGAACCAAATGTTGTATTCATTGATTCAATGAATAAAACTTTGTATTTATTCTTTCAAACTGTGTATTCATTCATTCATTCGTTGGATGATTCAGGCGTCATGTTCATTCATTCAATCAATTATCCAATGCATAAGACATGTAATCAATCATTAATTCCGCAAATCAAACATTGTATTGATTCATTGTATCATTCATCCAATGAATCCAACATTGTATTCACTCATTCATTAATTTGTCAATTAATCAAACATTCTATTCATTCATTCACTGACTGAATCAAACTATACACATATGCCTTCAATCAATGAAACTAATATTGCGTTCATTCATTTATTCATTGAATCAAATGTATTCAATCATTCATTCAATTAATCAAATATTGTATTCATTAGTTCATTCATTTCTTGCATCAATAATTTGTTCATTCAGACAATCAAACATTATGTTCATCTAAAAACCCAATTGCTTCATTCATTCATCCATTCAAGGAATCAACATTGTATTCAATCATACAGTCATTCAAAGAGTCAGACATCATATTCATTCATTCATTTAATGAATCAAACAATGTGTTCATTCATTCATTCAATGAATCAAATGTTGTATTCATTCAAGCATTCATCCAATTTATTAAACGTTGTATTCATTCATTCATTCAATTTATCAAATCTTGTTTCCATTCATTCAATGAAAGAAACATTGTCGCTCATTCATGCATTCATTGAATCAAATATTGCATTCATTCAGCCATTCATGGAATGAAACAAACGTTGCATTCATTCATTCATTCATTGAATTATTATGACACAGGGTAACCCTCCTGCTTAATTTAAAATCAGTAACACAGAAAAGATTTATCCTGTGCAGTAATGTGTAAAAACATCAAGTGGTCAAGGACTGTGTCACAGGTTACTGATTCTTAAAGTACTTTTAAGAGAGCTATTTTTCAGGCAATCTGTATACATGCTGTGCTGGCAGTTCTCCTCTTAACTGTTCAATTTCTCCCAGTCTTAAACCTGCAAAGCATCGGATTGTGTCATTGGCTTTTAAGATTGCCAAAATACTCAATTCAAATTGGATTGGAGTTTGATATTTTTGGGGGTATAATTTAAACTGATTGGCTAAATTCAGATTTGTGCTTTTTGTCTCATAGCAACACAGCAAGTGCTGTTTGTTCTTAATCAAATGTTACTTTGCAAATTCTCCAGCACTCGGTGTTCTTGCCAAGTCCCACATTCTCTTAAAGGTACACCCACATCTTCATTACACCCCCAAGAAAAAAATGAACCATCATAATGAAAAGATGGTTTCATTTTATTTCTCTACTTTTAAAACCCATGACCCTAACATACAGATACAGTTCAACTTAATATTTTCCCATATACCTGCATATGTACATCATTAAATAAAGACATCTGAACCCTGTCAGTTAAATACCCTATAACACATCTTCAATTAAATTACTCAGACCCACAACATTTATGATTTTTAAATTAAACATCTGTAATGTAAGATTCTAATGAAATAGTTTCATATTCCTTTCTTTAAAACTTTCTGAGTATGTATGCAGATTGTGGTTAGTGTACACAACTGTCTGCAACACATTGTTCATGATATGCACATTAAAATGATATAAGGCCAGTACCAAACTCAATAGTTCTTTTTCAATTGTGGAGTATTTCCTCTGGTGGATATTGATTTACTTTGAAAAGTAACCAACTGGCTGTTCAATCCCATCCTCATCTTCCGGTAGGGGTACAGTGCCAGCTGAGTCCTAAGAATCAAAGCACCTCTTTCTTCAGAGGCTGGTCATGAAAATTCCTCAATCTTTGCATTCTGTGGGGCCAACCTTCATGGCAGATGTTATGTCCCAAGAATATCACCTCTGCTATCACAAATTCCATTTTACCTTAAGTTTATCACCAGTTTTGTTTCTTGTAGTCATTCAAATAGCTCTGCCAACTGTACCGTGTGATCTTTCCAGGACCTACTACATCGTCCAAATAGACTGCAGCTTGTTAACCCAGCCACAACTCTGTTCATGAGTTTTTGGAATATGGCAGGTGCGTTCTTCATTCCAAAAATCAACTTTAAATTGATTTAGTCTATTTGGGGTTACAAACACAGAAATTTCTTTCACCAACTCTCATAAAAGTACCTGCTAGTAACCACACATTAAGTCCAACTTGGTTATGTAAATGGTTTGTCTGACTTTCTCAATACAGTCCTCCAAATTAGGAGCTGGATATGAGTCTGAGTTTGTAACAGCGTTGGCCTTATGATAATCCATGCAGAATCATTCCAGTCGGGTTTGAGAACTAAGACAAGCGGTGAACTCCACTCGCTCTGGCTTGCTTCGATGATGTCCTCATCTCCATCTGCACCTGTCTGGCTTTGAAAGGATTAATCCAATAGGGGTGTTGTTTTATAAGAGCAGTATTCCCTACATCTACTTCATGTACAATATCATTAGTCCTCTCCATCTGATTCTTACATATGTCCTTGTACTCTGTGGCTCTGTTCTATGCTCCTGAAAAAAATAGATTACTAAGCTTGCCAAGTCCTTCACTCTCTTAACGGTACACCCACATCTCCATAACAGGATGAATCAAACGTTTTATTCATTCATTCAACCATTCAACACATTCGTTCATTCCATGAATCAAAAGTTGCATTCAATCATTCATTCATTCATCATTCATTCAGTCTATCATTCAATGAATCTAACATTGTTTTCATTCAATCAATAAATCAAACATTCTATTCTTTCATTCGTTTGGTGAATGAATCAAACATCTTGTTAATTCATTCATTCAATGAATCAAACTGTCCATATATTCAATCATTCAATGAGTCAAACATTGTGTTCATTCATGCATTTATCCAATTAATCAAAAATTGTATTCATTCATTCTTTCTTTCAATGAATCAAACGTTGTACTTATTCATTCATTCATTCATTCAAGGAATCAAAAGACGTATTCATTCATTCAATGAACCAAATGTATTCCTTCATGTGTTCTATGAATGAAACAAGCACTGTATTGATTCATTCATGCATTCTTTCATTCAATTATTCAAATGTTATTTTCATTCATTCATACATTCAATGAAAGAAATGTATTCACTCATGTATACATTCATTGAATCAAATCATTCATTCATTCATTCAATGCATCAAATGTTACATTCATTCAATTATTCAATTATCCAAACATTAGTTTTTTTTCCCTTTTTTGTGTTTTGTGTTCTTTGTGTTGTTCTGTGTGTTTTGTGCTTTTTGTGTGTTTTTCTGTATTTTCATGTATTTGAGTGTTTTGTGCATTTATATGTTTTCTGCATGTTTTGCTGTGCATTTTGTGTTTTTGAGTGTTGTGTGTTTTGTATGTGTTAAGTTTTTTGTGGGTTTGGTTTGTGTTTCGTGCGTTTGTACATGTTTTTGCATTTTTGAGTGTTTTTGTCGTTTTTGTGTCTGTGTGTTTTTTGCATTTTCCTTGAGTCTTTTTGTGGCTTTCAGCATGGTTTTATGTATTTCTGTGTGTTTTTGTGGCTGTATATGTGTGTTTTAGTGTTTTCTGTGTGTTTCTCTGTTTTTGTGTGTCTTGTTTTTCGTGTTTTTCTAAGTGTTTTTGTTGTTTTGTGTGTGTTTTGGGGTTTTTCTGTGCGTTTTTGAGCATTTTGTGTGTGTTGGTGTGCCTTTGTGTGTTTTGCTGTTTTTCTGTGTGTTTGTGTGCGTTTTTTGTGTTTTGCTGTTTTTCGGTGTGTTTTTGTGATTTTTGTGTTTTTCTGTGCGTGATTAGAATTTTCTGCCTGTTATGTGTTTATTGTGTGTTTTTGTATTTTCTGTGTTTGCGTTTTTAAGTCTTTTTGTGTTTTTGTGTGTGTTTGGGTATTTTTATATGTTTTGTGTTTCTCTGTGTGTTTTTGTGGTTTTCTGTGAGGTTTTATGTTTTTCTGTGAGTTTGTTTATGATTTTGCATGTGTTTTTATGTGTTTTTGTGTTTGTCTCTGTGTTTTTGTGCTTTTCTGAGTACTTTTGTGTTTTTGAGTGTTTTGTATTGTGTGTTTTGTGTTTTTGTATGTGTTTGTGTTTTTATGCATGCTTTCATGATTTTCAGTGTGTGCTTTGTGTGCTTTTTCGTATGATTTTGTGATTTCATGTGTGTTTGCGTATTTTTGGGTTTTCTGTGTTTCCCTGTGGTTTTGCTTTTTTCTCTGTGCATTGTTTTAGTGTTTGCTGCATTTTTCTGCTCTTTGCATCTGTTTTATATAATAAAAAAGAAAATTTACAGCCCAGGCCCTCCAAGCCTAAGCAAATCCAAACCCACTGTCTAAACCTGCCACCCAATTCCTAAGCATTCCTGTATTCCTCTGCTCCCCACCTACTCATGCATCTGTCCAGATGCATCTTAACTGAATCAACTGTGCCTGCCTCTTCTACCTCTGCTGGCAACGTGTTCCAGATACCTACCACTGTCTGTGTAAAGTCATGTGTTTTTCATGTATTTTTTCTGTTTTTTGTGTTCATGTTTTTTGTGTGGTTTTCTGTGTTTTTGCACGTGTTTTTGTATGCTTTTGTGTTTTGTGTTTTTCTTTCTGTTTTGGTATTTTATGTATATATTGTGTTTTCCGATGTGTTTTTGTTTTTCTGTGTTTTAGTACTTTTTGTGTATTTTGTGTAATTTTCAGGTGTTTTTCTGCGATTTTGTATGTTTTTGCATTCAGGTTTTTTGTGTGTTTTCTGTGTTTTTCTGTGTTTTGTGAGTTTATATGCATTTTTGTGTTATTGAATGTTTGTATTTTTGTGTGTTTTATGTGCATTTCCTGAATTTCTCTTCTTTTGTGCGCTGTTGCGAACTGTGCGTGTGTATTTGTACTTTATTATGTGTTCTGTGTCATTTGTATTTTTTTGTGTGGCTTTAGATTTTTCTGCGAGTTTTTGTGTTTTTGCATGTGTTTTGTGCTTCTATGTGTTTTTGTATTTTTCCATGCGTTTTTCTGTGTGTTTTGGAGTGTTTTTGTATTTGTGTGTGTTTTTGTGATTTTCTGTGTGTTTTTGTGTTTTTATGAGTGTGTTTTGTGCTTTTTTTGTGTGGTTTTGTGATTTCACATGTGCTTATGTATTTTTGTTTTTCTGCGCGTATTTGTTTTTGTGTTTTTGTATCGCTGTTTTTTGTGTGGTTTTCAGTGTCTTTTGTGTTTTTGTACATGTCTTTGCCTTTGGTCACCTATATTAATATCTCCCTCAGTGTCTCGGTGTAAAAAGGATTATCCTCCTGGGAGCAACCTTGGAACATTTTATATAAATGCAGTTTACCGTTTTCCCCCATACCCCCCTCCCCTGCAACTTTGACTGAGACTTTTGGGCCATTTTGCCTTAAAATCTCCTTCTCTGACTCAGTGAATGATAATACTGACTCTATAAAGCTTTGACAATGCTAGAGGCAGATTGTTGGGGGCAAGGTGAAGTTTTTTACCCAGCAAGGTCACGCAGTCCTCTGTGATGCCAGCAGGGGGTAGCAGTGGCTCACAGGAAAGTGCCTGGATCCTGACTGCCCAGCTCAAGGGGGAGACACTCACTCAATACAACCAGATCCTCGTCCTCACCCCAACTCGTCAGAACCTGAACCCTAAATTCAGCACAGTTCCCCACGTCTGCGTGGCCTGCCTCAATCCCACCTAGAGGCGGGTTCTGTGGAGCAGGAGCAGGTAGAAATAATGGGTTTGCCCGGGCAGCCCTGTTTGTGGATCTTGGGAAGGAGGTAGAAATGAATTGTGCAGGATTGGGAGATTATGGGCTTGGATGCAATTGTTGGAGCCAGGGGAGGGAAATGAAATGAGGTTAGTCACGATCGTGGACACAATGGATTGATGTTCCATGATGGAGTCACTGGTCCAGGAGAGATAGGAGGAGGTCAGCCTCTGCAATGTAGAGGTCAGTCTGTCAGACACCACCACCACTATCCTGTCAGCAGGCTTAATTACAAAGTTAAGATTGGATCTGAGAGTATTGAGTGCAGTTAGTTCACGGGAGATTCGTTGGAATGGGTGAGTGGGACAGAAGAATTCAGGCAATCAGGGAGAGTTCTGGGGGTGGGCGAAGGGGTCTGTGGGACGGGTAGAGGACTCTTGTCCAAAGAAATGGGCACAGAGGCGAAGATGACAAATTAAGAGTTCAACATTGTGCCATACCCAAAATTCATTAAATGGGGATACGGTGGGATAAAACTGAGACCTTTGCTGACTACAGAATGTCCAACATCCGAGAGCGGAAGGTCAGGAGGGATGGTGAATACCTAACAGGAGGTGGGGCTGGGGGAGGGGATGGAGGCAGAGGGAGGGGGAGAGGATGAAGGTTCCAGAGTGCCATGGGGAGATACATATTACATCTTGTGTTTCTTAATTTCTGGAAGGAAACGGTAAAGTTTCCTGTTAGCACAGCAAATGAGCCAGAGAAAGAAGTGGAATTGGGGAGTGGTGCAGCCTTTAGATTAGATTAGATTACTACAGTGTGGAAACAGGCCCTTCGGCCCAACAAGTCCACACTGCCCCGCCGAAGCGCAACCCACCCATACCCCCTACATCTACCCCTTACCTAACACTACAGGCAATTTAGCATGGCCAATTCACCTGACCTGTACATCTTTGTGACTGTGGGAGGAAACCAGAGCACCCGGAGGAAACCCACGCAGACACGGGGAGAACGTGCAAACTCCACACAGTCAGTCGCCTGAGGCGGGAATTGAACCCGGGTCTCTGGCGCTGTGAGGCAGCAGTGCTAACCACTGTGGCGCCCTTGAGCCAGCATAATGCGATGCTACTAGAAAGGGTGTGCATATGACAACACTTGGCACTGAATGTGGATCACAGGATGTGCAAGAACAGATACCTGTAGAACATGAGTGTATGTGTGTGTGTGTGTGTAAATGTGTGTGTGAGAGAGAGAGAGTGTGTGTGTGTGCATGTGTGTGTGTGTGTGTGTGTGTGTGTGTGGGTGTAGTGGGGTCACCTGTAGTGTTACACTTGCCTGGGTGGCTGCAGCTCCAACAACACTCAAAAAGTTTGACATCATTCAGGACAAAGAAGTCCAACTTGAGTGGTACTACATCCAGAAATAACCACTAACTCAACCACTGATGCTTAGCAGCAGTACTATTTACTTTTTACAATAAGCACTGCAGAAATTCACCAAAGATCCCCAGACAGTACTTTCCAAACCCATGATCATTTCCATCTCGAAGGACAAGGCCAGCAGATATATGGGAATATGACTACCTGATTGCTTGTATCACACTTTGAGACGGCCATAGGGTGTGACAGGTGCCAGAATAATGCACATTCTTTAGTCTTTTCTCTCCCACCCCCACCATGTTACAGGGTCCAGGATAGATGACCAGTTTAGATCAGGAAGGCAGCTCCAGTGAAATGGATGGCGTTTTTACAACAATCGGGTCTCTCCTTTTAATCCCAGCCTTTTTACTGAACTCGAATCTCACCAACCACCAGGATGGGAATCCAACTCAGGTTGTCACTGCATTACTAGGCCAGTGGCATCAGCGCAATGCCACCTTCCCTTCAAAATTAACAAAAAAACATAAAAGCTCAGGTGTCCACAGAAGCTCAGCAGCTTTTCGCGCACAGCAAGATGCCACAAGCTGCATTCGCCCGTACTGGCCGGGGGTATTAGTGGAGGGATGCGTACTTATCAAACAGTGGAGCGCAATTGGTTACATCCACTCAAGAAAGTTCCCTGGACTCTCAATTCAAGGTTTCATCCTAAACGGCAGCAGCACCTCACTCTGCAGCACAGAGAGAAAGAGAGAGAGAGAGAGAGCAAGCGAGAGAGAGAGAGCAAGAGAGAGAGACAGAGAGAGAAAGTAATGGCGAGCGGTGGGGAGCGGATGATTTTGAGCTTCAGGCATTGCAGTAGGTCCCAGGACCATGTCCTCGTCCGAAGTGGTATGGGTATGGCTTGCCCATTATATTCAACGGCTTGCGTAAGTCCCCTTTCTGAATTCTGATCTGAACGCCGCGGACCCTCATTTTAATAATCACACAAGAGTCTTTTGACCAGTCACAGCCTTCTGGTATCAACTCATGCTCCCTTACTCCAATAGCCCAAACAACAGTCTGCGCACTGCGTAAAACAGAGCCTCTGCCTGAGAATTACTCAGGTCTGCCTTCCTACTGAGTGGAAGGTTTCAGGGTTTTCAGGTTTCCATTGGGTCTGTGACGACCTCAGTAAATATCCCAGTCGCTCGAAAGAACATTATGACCATTGCGGGGGGGGGGGGACTGCGTAGAAGTCAGAAACTTGTGAGGAATGAGCTGATCTGTCAGGAATGTGGGACGGATGCCTCCAAGAATGTAGTAAGTCCCAGAGTTAATGCTTTATTGCTTCAATGTGTTCTATCTTTTTCTCAGTAATTTACAGTCAACAACTGCTGCCGCCACCCCCGGACCAACCCCTGATGTTTGATCAATGGGGACCAGTCTTGTATAAAACAATGGAATTTCAAAGTCCGGATCATCACTGAAGGGGAAAAAAAAAGTCATAAACTATAAATTCTGTAAGCAATCCAAGGATAAATTTTACTCCACAAAGTTAGAAAAACTGAAATAATCTCCGATATATACTCCATACTCTAACAATCGGGATTAACATGAGGCAAGTATTGACTTGGCAAACAAGCTGTGGGTGAATGCACTGCACATAAAATGGCAGATGCGACAAAAACAAAGACAATTTACAGAATGTTTCCCAGCATCCCACTTAGACCAGAGTGATCAGTGCTGGTCACAAAACCTCAAACAGTCTCCCAGAAGCATTTCAACTCATTTTACTGAAAGATCTAGCGTGGCAGTCTCTCATGTGTGGATTTCCAGCCTCAAGAACCTCAAAGTGAAGCCTGATGCAGTCTGGAGTTAAGGTTCAGTGCGGCCTAGAGGCTAGGAGTCGGCATGCACTGGGTTGGAAGGACCATGTTCGGAACTTTTTATTTCTCTCTGTTCTAACTAATTCCTATGATCTGCAATGCTGTGTTTTTTATTTCTACTTTTTTTAACCCTAAGAACAACTAAGTATATGTGACAAGACTGCTAATTCAATTCAATCAAAGGCTACTCTGACCGCCTCAACAACTGCTCACTTCCTAATGGTTCAATCTCTTTTCTGGAAACTGCATTCTCCTGGATTCTCAAGCTAACGCTCCAGCACCTTCCCATAGGATCAAATCCAATTCTTTAACAGTCAACCACCTTTACTGAACTGTCATGGTGCCCTGGATGCATTGAGCTTCTGCTTATCTTTGATAGCTGATGCACACAGACCTACCACCTTCACCAGCTAGAAACCTCTTCCCCTGCTCCTTTCATTGTGGTTCCATCATCCCCTTTCCTGATTCCTGCAGTGGGTGGTTCCACATTACACTGGATAGAAAACTGGCACTCAGCAAAACAACAACCCCCTCAGGGATCTGTTGGGAATTGGGAGCCTTCAACCCCCACTCAGAATCAGGCCAATTAAAGGTTTGAGCTGTTAGTTTAAAAGCAGGAAAGGTGGTGGGTGAGGGGTGGGGTGGGGTAGGGAGGAGGAGGGTGCTCATTCAAGAGCTAAGTTTGCTGTAGTAACTGACACTTTTACACATTGTGGCCTGAAGTTACAGTTTATGATGGTGGAGAGTTCAATTTCTATCCCATCACCCAATGGGAAAGTGAGGAGGATTTCAGATCAGCCACAATCTCATCGACTAGCAGAGCAGGCATGATGGGCTGAGAGACCTCACACTCTAACATTCTGGATTAACATATGACTTCTCACTGGACGGGAACTTCTGCTCTTTTTGATGTGCGTTGAAAGGATTTGCAGTTTGGCTGCTTATCAGCATACCTTCCTTGACTGACAAGTCCTGGAACTTCCAATTCAAAGGCAGGGGACATTAACCATCATGTCACAAGAGTACCCACTTGCCCAGAGATAACCACCATCAAATCCTGACTGTCCCAGTGGTTTATGTCCCTTAGTGATAGCTGACTGTCTTTACAAACATTTATATATAACCAGTACCACCGGCGCAGGAAACCCTCAGGTCTGGGAGACAAAACCACCCTCACCCTTCATTTCCTTGTGCCTTTGCACACCCCACCCAAAATACCCACCACTGCCAGGTGTAATTACATGGTCTTTACTCAAGTTGTAGTGATGTGAGGTTCAAACTGGGGTAAACCTGAGGTTCCTGGTGGGGTTGGGGTAGAGATCAAGATTGAGTAGATAGATGGTGAATAACACTTTACAACTTTAATACCATTCCCTCTAAAGTCTTGCTACAACATTACAGGTCATGAGAGACTGCACTGGGATAATCATGTATAGGGTTTGGTCTCATTAGGAACAGAAGTAGACCATTCAGTTAGCTCCCCCATTCAAGGAGAGTATGGATCTGTGGTATTTCAAATTCCACATCCCTATGTACCTCCTCGGGCTAACAGAATCTACCCAACCTCTGCCTAAAAAGTATCCAGTAGCCCCAGTTCTACCGCCTTCTAAAAGAATTCTAAACTCTCTCAATATTCAGGGAGATAATTCCCCCTTTCTGTCCTAAAAGACTCCTAATTCTAAAATGGTAGCCCTTAGTCTTGGACTCACTCACTTCCATATCCACCTTGTCTAGACCATTCAGAATCTTTTTATTTCAATCAAGTCACTCCTTATTCTCCTAAATCAGTGTGGAATCAAACCCAATTCACCCAGTCATTACTCATTCTCTTCCACAGAGACCATTAGAGCTTCCACCATCACTATGCAGAACTCCAGGCTGCAACATCTTTGTAAAAGGGTATGTTGCTACAATAACTGAGACGAGGGAACTCTGATTGACACTAGTTGTTCAACAAGATGCCAAGAAGGAGCTTGCAGTTCTGGCTATGAACCAAGGTTGTGTAGGCAATGCCAACAAGTCAAATTCAGAGGTCACTCTGTTGTCACCCTATTTCAAATTAGTAAAACACTGAGGATGTAAAGGTATACAAGTTAAATTAACCTAAACAGTTATCCTGAGGGTATGTGTTACCCCACATTAATGCACATTTTCACTCTGCTGGGCCCATCATCTGTGAAAACGAGGGGAGGGCACCAAAGAGAAAGATCAAGGCCAACCCCTGGGCAGCAGTGGGGTGTTACTGAGTTCCAGTGGCCACGTGTGGAATCCAAATGCAGCGACTGTATTTACCAGTTTGTGGTAAATTTTGCAGATCCTAGAGGAATGCAGAGATGACAGGCTCCAGGATATCGTAAATGCGTTTGAAGGTAGTTTTTAAAATCTGTTTAGGAAATATCTGCAACCATGTGGCACCGTGAAATTGCAGCACTTTCACTTTGCTTGGAGTCCCCACCTGGACTTAACCAATCAAGTGCCGTGAGCATCAAGCGTACACGGCTTCCTGCAATCAAACTCAGAAAAGTTCAACAGCAATTTTATTTACTATTTGTTAATCAAAATGAGTGAAGGGGGAGTGAAATCTTTGAATTTGCAAACTACACACATCATACTGATAAAACAATGCAGTGCTAATCGGCTCACTCAATGGGGGAGGCATTTTAAAACATCAACCTAGTCAGTGATGTTACACCACACCTCTGACTGAAGTGAACTTTGAAGCCACGGAACCTGACCTTAAGAGGTAGAGACACTATCAGTGTGCCACAAGACCACACTGAATACACATCTGAAAGACAGTTTTACCCCAACCATCCCAAGGCCATGAGTTTCCACTGGACATGACATTATTGTACAAGGTGAACAGTCCAAGACAAGTCACAGTTTAAAAAACAAGTACAGAATCCATTTCCAAACAGTCCCGGTACTCCCTGGGTAGTTGTTGTAGGAGGTCTATGGGTGGCCGAGTGGTTAACACCACTGCTTCACAGGGACCTGGATTGGATTCCAGCCTCAGGTGACTGTCTGTGTGGAATTTGCACATTCGCCCTTGCCTGCGTGGGTGTCCTCCTACAGTCCAAAGATGTGGAAGTTAGAGTGGATTTGCCATGCTAAATTGCTGATAGTATCCTGGGATGTGCATGGGTTAGCCATTGAAATTGGAGGGGTGTGGGATGCTTTTCACATGGTCAGTATTGATAGGCTGAATGGTCTGCATCCACAATTTTTATTCCATGATCTGACAGAGATTCAAAGTTTGAGGATGGACTGGACTTTACGCGCATTGAACCAAGGTTTAGCAAAAAGTTTTTGCGATCATTTTATTCTTTCATAAAAACACTGTCAATAATTAAAAGTCCAACTTTACAGAAGCAACTATACAACTCAGTACAAAAGATATGAGAATACACCACTGTTCGCTGAGCAGGTACTGTTATCTGAGGGAAGACACTGTTGGGAACCGGGAGTGTGTGTGTGTGTGTGAGAGAGAGAGAGAGAGAGAGAGAGAGAGAGAGAGAGAGAGAGAGAGAGAGAGAGAGAGAGAGAGAGAGTGTGTTTAGGGCAGAGCTGCTCCTGTCTAAACCTGTTCAGTTCCAGGAGAAGGAGAATCCCAAAGAGGGAGTGTGTGTGTGTGTGCTTGTGTGAGAGAGAGAGGGTGAGTGTGTGCGTGTGTGTGAGAGAGAGAGGGAGAGACACACACACACACACACACAGACAGTCAGAGAGACACACAGAGCCCAACCTCATCCACACTTGAGCAACTTAGGCTCATTAAGATAGAGACTGAGAGTCATGAAAGGGGAATGTTTAAAGCTGACAAGGAAGGGCATTGACAGGGAATGGCCCTGGTGTCTGAGGACATGGGCTGTTTCAAGGGGTGGCAGATGGGTGTGGCAAGTTGGGGAACGTAGGTTATGGAGAGAGAGGGAGAGGGATGAAAAGTAAGAGAGAGAGAGAGAGAGAGGGAAACAGACTAAATAAAAGGAGACTCCAGCCCGAGCCTCTGGCAGGAATCAGACCGTGCCCAGAGACCTGTTCCTGGCTGCAGGTAAGACAGAGAACATCCAGACCCCCACCCAGAGGAGCACCCCCCGCCCCAAACATCATTTCAATAAGAGGTGAGCCTCCTTGAGGGAGGGAAGGATGCTTTTCCTCACCCTAGAGCTGGCTGGGAACCTCAACTGCAGGCAGTGTACATATACACACACACACAGACACACACACATACAAAGGATCTCATCACCCAAGAGTCCCTTTTGAGGCAGCTGGGGGGCAGCCCCTCAAAACACTGCATTGTTTCCCTTTGGGGGCAGATGCCAGTTTCACAGGTTTCCCCCCCCCCCCACGCAACAGAGCCCAAGAATAATTTCTTCACAATCACCACACCCACAGGAGGATGAGAGCACATTCTCCCCCCTCCCCCCCCCCACCCCCCTACCCCCCTGCCTGGGCAGGAGGGCTGCGCTGAGTTGCCCAGGTGATTAACTGATGCTGGAAGTCAGTGCAACAGTTAAAATGGAACATGTTTGAACAACTGAATCTCTCCGTGAAATACAAAGGATTATTGGCTTCAGGGTGGATTAGAGAGAGCAAGAAGCAGATGGAGCATGGGAGTACATGAAACAGAATGTGAGAGAGATGGGGGCAGAGAAAGAGAGGGACACAGAGCACAAGGAAAAACAGGCGCAGGAAGAAAAATCGACAGGCAGAGAGAAAAAGAGAGAGACAGAGCACAAGAAAAAGAATGCAGACTCAAAGAGACAGAGACAGACAGAACATTACACAGATTGTTTGAGACAGCGCAAGGGTGAGTGAGTGAGAAAGACAGAATTAGAAACACATACTTACACAGTACATGAGAGAGCACATGCAGGGGGAAAGCAAGAGAGAGAGCACACGAGTGTGTATGTGGTGCGTGCGTGTGTTTATATCGCCCATCCTGAGCTCAAACATGGTCAAACATCAGGCAGCTATCCATCCATGGGAGGCCCTAATTCAACTATGACCCACTCCAGAAACCCAAGACTCCCAACCAACTCCCTTCCAGGCCTATGGGCTTTGGACAGCTCGCAGTGTGGGTATAGATGGTCCAACTGCCCCAACCCCAGCTTGGAAAATGAGGGCAATTTTTCAAAGTAAAGTATCCCAGGGACCACCCCCTCCCCTCAGGACGAGTCTGGGAGGGGTTAGAGTCAGCCTCAGGTGATTTACTGCGACACTCCTGTGAACTGCATGAGGCCCCTATAACCACCTTGGGTAAGCTACAGCCCAAAGAGCAGGCAGCGGAGAGAGCCACAAATCTCAAACTCTTGTCCCCCACCTTTTCCCCATTCCCCATTCCAACCCCCTCCCTGTGTCTTACAGCACTCTCAGCAGAAATTGGCAAGACATCATGAAATGTGGTTAAGGCATTTACAAACAAAACGTCTTTCTCAGTTCCAGTCTCAAAAACGCAGCCACAGTTAGGTGGGTGTTTCACCCGAGTGGTTCCACACAACAGACTGGGAACAAAATGTGATCATGAGAATACTGTTCTTGCAAGCAGGTCAATTTCTTCTTCAAAAACAAGATCAAGACTCTGGAAAAGGTACACCACCTTCCCCTCCCTCCCCCTTATCCTGTGGCTCCAGAAACAAGGAATCAAATGCAATCCTGTCCAGGATCGCTTCCGAAGCTCTTGCCCCACTCGGAAGATCAACCAAGGTCAGTCCCATAGACATGGGATTGTTGCAGACATTGGGACTGCCGCTTGATCCCAGAATTCCAATGGGAAATGTTAGAGCGTCCCTTTCTTCCCTCCCTCCCAGAGCCAGGCACCAGGGTATTTCCTGGATGGATTCTTCCTGGGGACAGGAAGGAGTGGGAGTGGATATACTGAAAAGAGGTGGTTACTAAATGCCCGACAGGGCACCTTGCGGCCTGCAGTAAAACGCCCCAGACCCCTCCTCCTCAATCAGCAAGTCATTTCAGATGGAGGGTCCCACTCTAGGAATTCCCTGAGCCTCTGGGAGAGAAGACAATGACTTGGCAACCCCCACAACCAATTACCCCCCTCACCATACTCTGGGGTGGGGATTGTCTGATCAGAACAAAAGGTTGACCTTTGAAAGGGCTTGACTTCACCTGAGATCTTTCTGTGTAACCCGACACAGAATCCCTGGCCTATATTCAGGGGTATTTGGGATTGGGGGTTTATTTAGAGGCAGGGAGAAGGGATGCCCTGGGTTTGCTCAGGCACCATGTTTATAAGGTGGAGTGTTCCTGGGAGGTTGAGGCCCGCTGGTTGGAGGTCAGCATCTGCTGCATGAGAATGTGAGATTTGATGGGGTCCTGGAAGGTACCACTGCGATTACACGGCCAACAGAGGATCCGACGGAAGGTGTGCAACATCTCTTCATCACGGTAGGAGTAGATCAGTGGGTTAATCAGGGAGTTCAGCTCCGCCAGTAACAGGAAGTACTTCTCCACCTTCAGGATGTCACAGCTCCGGCAATCCACCCCATCGAGCAGCAACACCACCAGGCCTGGGGTCCAACAGATCACAAACGCACCTACAACAAGGAGCAGAGAGTCAGAGACAGCAAGGCACAGGTCAGCAACACTGTGGGCACAAGGTCAGAGACACCACAGGCACAGGGGCAGGGGCACAGGATCAGGGCAGCATGGCACAGGGCAGAGACACTGCAGGCACAGAGGCCAGGACACCACTAGCATGAATGTCGCTACTTCCCACTCAAACACCACCATGCCCACACCCAATTCCCCTCTCAAGCCTCTCCCCACCCCATATCCATCCTTGACCCTCATCCTGACACCCATCCTGAGCCCTCACCCACAACCTGCCACCTTTACCCGCTCCAGCATACATGTGACTCCAGCCCCACAGGAATGAAAGTGACCTTTCACCACCCACAGCAACGGCTAAAGAAACTCCACAGTTCAGGAGCCAAGGGGATTATTGAAAGGCAGGTTTACCAGCAACGACCAAATCCCGCGATTTTCTCCATAATTAAAGGCAGAATGCCCCACCAGGCAGAATCTACAATGCCCAAGAGGATGTTTATCTTCCAATTAAACAATTGGACTGCTCCCTTCACCCTAATTCGAAGAAATATTAAGAGTGTGTAAATTCTGAGCCATGTATTTAATTTTGGCTGGTCCGGGTGAGGCACTATTGCAGTTTTACTCGGAATTTCCTTCTCTTCCCTCAGTTACAGCCGGCCTGAACCTGTCGGGTGTCTAGGATCAAGTTTTTAAAACAACCATTTCCAGCACAGACCTGGTTTTCAAAAGCAAACTATTTTCAACCAACCTGTTAGCACATCGAGTCATAGGTATATACAGCACGAGAATAGATCCTTCAGTCCAACTCACCCATGCCAACCAGATATGCTAACCTCATCTAGTCACACTTGCCAGCACCCGGCCCATATCCCTCCAAACCCTTCCTATTCATATACCTAGCCAGATGCCTTTTAAATGTTGCTATTGAACCAGCCCCCACTTCCTCTGGCAGCTCATTCCTTACATGCACCACCCTGTATGAAAACGTTGCCCTTTAGGTCTCTTTTGTATCTTTCCCCTCTCACCCTAAATCTCTAATTCTGGACTCCCCACACCAGGGGAACAACTTTGTCTCTTTATCTTATCCATGTGGGTGGCATGGTGGCACGGTGGCTAGCACTGCTGCCTCATGGCGCCTGAGACCCGGGTTCAATTCCTGCTTCAGGCGACTGCCCGTGTGGAGTTTGCACGTTCTCCCAGTGTCTGCGTGGGTTTCCTCCGGGTGCTCCGGTTTCCTCCCACAGTCCAAAGACGTGCAGGTTAGGTGAATTGGCCATGCTAAATTGCCCGTAGTGTTAGGTAAGGGGTAAATGTAGGGGCATGGATGGGTTGCGGGTCAGTGTGGACTTGTTGGGACGAAGGGCCTGTTTCCACGCTGTAATGTCATCTAATCTAACCTAATGCCCTTCATGGTTTTATAAACCTCTATAAGGTCATCCCTCAGCTACGGAAAATAGCCACAACTATTTAACCTCTCCCTACAGCTCAAATCCTCCAACCCTGGCAACATCCTTGTAAATCTTTTCTGAACCCTTTCAAGTATCAAGACATCCTTCCGATAGGAAGGAGACCAGAATTGCATGCAATATTCCAACAGTGTGCTATGTCGTGCACAGCTACAACATGACCTCCCAACTCCTATACTCAATACCCTAACCAATAAAGGAAAGCATACCAGATGCCTTCTTCACTATCATATCCTCCTGCGATTCTACTTTCAAGGAGCTATGAACCTGCACTCCAAGGTCTCTTTGTTCAGTAACACTCCCTAGGACATTATCATTAAGTGTATAAGTCCTGCTAAGATTTGCTTTTCCAAAATGCAGCACCTCACATTTATCGAAACTAAACTCCATCTGCCACTCCTCAGCCCATTGGTCCATCTAATCAAGATCCCATTTCAATCTGAGGTAACCTTTTTCACTGTCCACTGCACCTCCAATTTTGATGTCATCTCCAAACTTACTAGCTCTTATGCTCATATCCAAATCATTTATATAAATGACGATAAGTAATGGACCCAGCACTAATCCTTGTGGCACTCCACTGGTCACAGGCCTCCAGTCTGAAAAACAGCACACTCTGCCTTCTACCTTCGAGCCAGTTCTGCATCCAAATGGTTAGTTCTCCCTGTATTCCATGAGATCGAATCTTGCTAACCAATCTCCCATGGGGAACATCGTCAAACGGCCTTACTGAAGCCCACACAGATCACGTCTACCACTCTGCCCTCATCAATCCTCTTTGTTATTTCTTCAAAAAACTCAATCAATTTCGTGAGACATGATTTCCCATGCACAAAGCCATGCTGACTATCCCTAATCAGTCCTTGCCTTTCCAAATACATGTACATTCTGTCCCTCAGGATTCCCTCCAACAACTTGCTCAGCACCGATGTCAGGCTCACTGGTCTATAGTTCCTTGGCTTGTCTTTACCACCCTTCTTAAATAGTGGCACCACGTTAGCCAAACTTCAGTCTTCCGGCACCTCACCTGTGACTATCGATGATACAAATATCTCAGCAAGGGGCCCAGCAATCACTTGTCTTGCTTCCCACAGAGTTCTCGGGTACACCTGATCAGGTCCTGGGGATTATGCATTTCAAGACATCCACACTTCCTCCTCTGTAATACGGACATTTTTCAAGATGTCACGGGGCAGCACGGTGGCTCAGTGGTTAGCAGCGCCAGGGATGAGGCTCGCTTCCCGCCTTTGTGCAAAATCCACAGTTGCCCTTCTCCCAGTGTCTGCGCAGGTTTCCTCCGGATGCTCCAGTTTCCTCCCACAATCCAAAGATGCACAGGTCAGGTGAATTGGCCATGCTAAATTGCCTATAGTGTTAGGTACATTAATCAGAGGGAAATATAGGGTAGGGGAATGGGTCTGGGTGGGTTACTCTTCGGAGGGTGGGTGTGGATTTGTTAGGCCGAACAGCCTGTTTCCATACTGTAGGGAATCTAATCTAATCATCATCTATTTCCCTACATTCTCTATCTTCCATGTCCTTCTCCACAATGTTGCAAAGCACATTGGCGGAACTGGCTGGGTTTAAACTCAGGCAGGCAGAAGTGGGGACAGCAGATGCTGGAGATTAGAGTGGTGCTGAAAAAGCACAGCAAGTCAGGCAGCATCCGAGAAGCAGGAGAATCGTCAGGAATAATGAAGGGCTTTTGCCCGAAACATCACTTTTCCTGCTCCTCGGATGCTGTCTGACCTGCTGTGCTTTTCCAGCACCACACTAATCTTGGGTTTAAACTCAGATCTTCCAGTTCAGAGGCACAGACACTCGCACTCCACCACCCTTTAAGAGCTTTAACCGTGGGTCAATGGGTGGTGCACTTGCCTCTCAGACAGAGGGTTATGGGGGCAAGCCACACTCCAAAAACTTGACCAAATCAAAATCACACCGAGTGCAGCGTTGAAGTTCAGGAGAAGCAAAACTATGAAAGCTTGAGCCAGGGAATGGGAGTGGGAAAGAGATACAGGCAAGGAATGTGAAAGATAGTGAGACAGGCTGATGCATATGGACACAGCTTCCAGAGACAGAGAGAGAGAGAAACAAGAAAGAAGAATTGAGTGCAGAAAAGATTTACAAGGATGTTACTAGGATCGGAGGGTTTAAGCTGGGGCTTTTTCCCCCCCGGAGTATCGGAAGCTGAGGGATGGCCTTGTAGAGGTTTATAAAATCATGAGGGGCATGGATAGGGTGAACACAGGAGGTGTTTTCTCCAGGATAGGGGAGTCCAAAACTAGAAGTCATAGGTTTAAGGTGAGAGGAGAAAAATTTTAAAAATGAGATCTAGGGGCAACTTTTTCATGCATAGAGTGACGTGTGTATGGAATGAGCTGCCAGAGGAAGTGGTGGAGGCTGGTACAATTACAACATTTGAAAGGCATCTGGACAGGTATATGAAAAGGAAGGGTTTAGGAGGATATGGGCCAAATGCTGGCAAATGGGACTAGATTAATTTCGGAGATCTGGTTGGCCTGGACGAATTGAACTGAAGGGTCTGTTTCGTGCTGTATGACTGTGTGGACAGGCTGGAGGCTGGAAGAACATTGCAAGCCAGAGGGCATCAGGAGGTAGAGAAGTCGACATTTCAGATGTGACCACTCTTCAGGACTGGGGGTGGGTGTAGGGGGAGGTGCAGATAAAGGGGGTGGTGGGGGCAGGGTGATAATGTGGGGTTCGGTGAAGACAGGTAGAGAGGGTACAACCTGGTCGTTAAGGAATGAATCCGGTAGGTGGTTGGGAGAGGGAAGGGCTGGGAAGGGAGTCAGGGGTTGGGAATGGAGGTTATTTGAAACTAGGGAACTCAACGTTGAGTCCTCCGGGCCGTAGGCTTTCCAGGTGGAAGGTGAGATGTTGCTCCTCCAATTGGCGGTTTGGTTCGTTATGACAATGGAGGAGACCAAGGATGGTGGTGTCGAAAAGGGACTGGGAAGGGGAATTAAAATAGGCAGTGACTGGGAGGTCTGGTCAGCCCTGAGGGTCCAGCTGAGATGTTCAGCAAACCGCTCCCTAAGTTTATGTTTGGTCTCCCTGATGTAGAGAAGACCAGATCAGGAGCACCTGATGCAGTAAAGGAGGTTGGAGGAGAGGCAGGTGAACCCCTGTGTCACTGGGACGGACTGTTTGGGGCCCTGGATGGAAGTGATGTAGATGGTGTACTGGCAGGTTTTGTATCTTTTCCAGTTGCACAGGAAGTTACCTTGGGGTTCAGGGGAGTTTGTAGGGAGAGTGGCGCAACCAAGTATGACTGTGTGGCTGTGTCAAATGAATGGAGTTCAATGTACCCTTTCATACCAGATGTAACAGGCCACGACCAGGAGGGGAACCCACTGCCACAAGTCGCAGCCAGAGCTGGAGAAGCCAAAAAAGAAACACAAGGGTCAAGGCTGGAGGCAGGGTCAAAACACAGGGAAAGGAGGGAGGGAGGAACAGCTAATACCAATCAGACAGAGAGGGATTATTCACTCGGACAAACAAACCGAGCAGAGGTTTCATATTGATCACCACATTCTGAATGAGACGCAGATTGTATCAGTTGGACAGCCTGAGAGACAGTCTCTTTTTGCCGAGTAATATATTCTGTGCTCAAACATGAGCAACCGACACTGTACAGGTTAATGCAGTTTGAAACATGTTTATTTATGGAGGTTTTCCAATTAAGTCTCTCACATTTAATCTCTTTTACACTGACGCAGACACAGACACACGAATCCCGAAAGGGAATTAGTTAACCAGATGTTTTTTTCCCCAGCAGTGGTCAACATTGGGCCTGTTATTTCCCAGATGTTTAATCATCTCCTGGGTGGGATTTGAACCCATTTCTCCAGAACATAATCCTGGGGTTCTGGGTTCCTGGCTGTGACATTACCCCTACGCCTCCTGTCCCTTTCTCAACAGTGACAGAGGTAGAGTCTCTACCTCCCCATCCACAACCCTCTCGCCATGGGTCCATCAGGACATATGACATAGAGCAGAAGGCTGCCATTCAGCCCATCAAGTCATCTCCACGAATTCAATATGATCATGGCTGATCTAATAATCCTCAACTCCACTTTCCTGCCTTTTCTCCATAATTCTTGATTCCCTCCCTGATTAAAGATCTGTTTACCTCAGCCCGGAATATTCTGAATGACCACCACAGCACTTTGTAGTAAGGGGCTCCACTACTCCACATCTCTCGTAAATGTCCGATCCCTTACTCCAAGATCGTGGTCCTTTCTGCAAAGGGAAATTATTTTTCCGCATTGACAAGGTCAAATTATCTAAGAATCTTGTATGTTTCAATAAGGTGATCTCTCATTTTTCAGAACTCTGATTGGTACATGCCCAATCTACTCAACCTCTCAGAAGACTATCCCTCCATACTTGGTATCAGCCAAATGAACCTTCTCTGGACTGCCTCGGATGCCAGTTTCTCTCTCCTTAGATGAAGGGACCCAAAACCGTTCACAGCATTCCAAATGAGGTCTGATTTGTGCCTGGTACAGTTTTAGCAAAACTCTTGATCCACCATTCCCCATTCCCTTCGAATTAAAGACCAACAATACATTCCCACCCCCTATTACTTGCTGATTTTGGAAGCTAGTTTGTTTGTAATTTATCTGAGAACTGCTCAATTCTTCTGTATAACAGTCTTTCCGAATTTAGGTAATATTCAGCTTTTATTCTTCCTGCCAAAGTGCAAAACCTTTTCCCACATGACAATTCACTTGCCACTTAACTCATCTATATCCCTCTGTAGACATTTTGTGTCAGCCTCACCACCTGCCTTCCCACCCAGTTTTAGATCATCCACAAACTTGACTACAGTACATTCACTCCCCTCATCTAAGGTCATTCATATATTTTGTCAATAATGGTCGCCCCAGCACAGGCCAGCATGAGACAACAATTAAGCGGTTGTTTGGGGACAGCCGACACTTTCCCCCTCTGCAGATAGCTCAGCATTAACTCCTCCCAACCCTCATAGTATGAGTCAGATATGGTCCGGACCCTCTCCTTCAGATCCCAGATTTCCACTCGTCAAGAAAGGTCATCAGCATGGGGTGAAGGGGCAACCCAGGAGCGGTGAGCAATGCCAGGGAAACTGTCCTCTCTGCATATGGACAGTGCAAAATAACCAAAGTTCAACGCTGGTCTCCCTGCTTTAGGAAAGATGTTGCAAAACTTGAAAGGGTTCATTTATAAGGATGTTGCCAGTATTGGAGGGTTTGAGCTGGAGGGAGAGGCTGAGTAGGCTGGGGCGACGTTCCTCTGGAATGTTGGAGGCTGAGGGGTGACCTTATAGAGGTTTATAAAATCATGAGGGGCATGGACACAGTGAATAGTCAAGGTCTTGCTCCAGAGTAGGGGAGTCCAAAACTAGAGGGCATAGTTTTAAGGGGGGGGAGAAGATGTGAAAGGGACTTTTCACACAAAGGGTGGTGTGTCCATGGAATGAGCTACCAGAGGAAGTGGTGGAGGCTGATACAATTACAACATTTAAAAGGCATCTGGATGGGTACATGAATAGCAATGGGTGTACAGGAATATAGACCAAATGCTGGCAAATCGGACTACATTTATTTCGGGTATCTGGTTGGTAGGGCCAAGTTTGACTTAAGGGTCTGTTTCTGTGCTTGCACATCTCTATGACTCTGTGTGTCAAAAGCAAATCAAATCGGAAGCTATTCAGGGTGATGGCCTAATGGTATTATCACTACACTGATAATTCAAAGACCCAGGTATTGTTCTGGGGACCTGGGTTCAAATCCTGCTGTGGCAGATGGTGTAAATTAAACTCAGTTAAACCTGGAAATAAGAGTCTAATGATAACTATGAGTCAATTATTGGAAAAACCCATGTGGTTCACTTGAACTGCCATTCTTACCTGGTCTGGCCTACATGTGACTCCAAACCCACAGCAATGTGTTTGAATCTTAACTGCCCTCTGAGCAATTAGAAAGGGGGAATGAATGCTGGCCCAGCCAGTGCTACTCTCATCCCATGGATGAATTTTTTAAAATTCAGTGCAATTCATTCCAACACTCCTCCCCTCAGGGCACTCGGTAACATCATCAACTGAGCAGTAAATGGAGACCTGGACTTCTCTCATTCCATTTAGGCCTGTGGTCTATAGAGACATGACATGCACAGCTCATCAACTCCAAACAATGGGAAATTATATTCTTCAATAGCTCGCAACTAAACTAATCCCCAACCCATGTTCGCCGAAACATTGCTAATCCTGACCAATCTCCCCGTAAAGGCATCCTAAAGTCAAACAGAATTGCAGAGCTGGAAATCAGAACCAGCAACAGGAAGTGCTGGAGAAACTCAGCAGGTCTGGCACCCTCTGTGGAGAGGGAGAAAGCAGAGTTAACGTTACGGGTCCGTGACCCTTCTTCAGAACTGAAAGTGGCTGGGAAAGGGTGGTTTTTGTGCTGATGGTGTTGGCCAAGGAAGAGAAACTTCTCACCTTAGTCGAGATGGCAATAAACCAGGCGGTTTGGAGATGATGAGGGGAAACTTTTTCCCTTCTGGGGGTATCTGGAACTCACTGCCTGTCAGGACTGTAGAGGCAGAAACCACCAAGACATTTCAGACGTACTTTGATAAGCCCTCGGAACTTCAAGGCATACTAATGCCAGAAAATTGAATTAGAATGAAATAGATGCATATCGTCCAGCACAGACACAACAGGCCAAAAGGGTCTTTTTCTGGATTGTAAGAATCCTATGATTCTGTGAGTAAACCTGGAAATCATTGTCAATGTTTTTTTATGGAGTTGAGTAATTTGGACCTGTACTTAGAGTATTGAAGACCGAGAGGTAACCTTATATCAGCATAAAAGTTTCCTCGGGGATTTAACAGAGTAGATAGGAGGAGATAATGGCCTTGTGGTATTCATTATTGGACTGTTAATCCAGAGATCCAGGTAATTGTCTGAGGATCTGGGTTCGAATCCCACCATGGCAGATGATGGAATTTGAATTCAATAAAAATCTGAAATTAAGATATGTAAGGTATTCTTGGAACTAAAAGTCCAAATGATGACCAAGAACCCACTGCTAATTGATGGGAAAAAAACCCCAACTTTTTAACTAATGCCGTTAAGAGAAGGAAACTGCCATTCTTACCTGGTCTGGACTGTATGTGACTCCAGACCCACAGCAATGTAGTGGACTCTTAATTGCCCTCTGACATGACCCTAACATGGCATTCAGTTCAACAGCAAATAGGCAAGGGTAACAAATGCTGGCCTTACTCAGTGACAGCCACATCCTATGAAAGAATTAAAAGGTAAAAGTGTTTTGAAATGTCTAGTTTGAACTATCAACCTGTCTCAATTCCACACACCATTGATCATCACTATTACATCTACCAGAGAGAAACTTTCCTCAGACTAGAATTACTGACAACTAGCATTTATATAGCATCCATCATGTAGTAAAACATCCTAATGCACTGCACAGTGCCCATTACCAAACAGAATTAAGACAAGGTATTAAGACACGTAATCAAAAACCTGGTCAGAGGCAGGTTTTAGGGAGTACCTTAAAATAAAAACAAGAAAGCAAAGTGGTTTTAGGGAAAGGAACCCCACAGCTCACGAGCCACAATGCTGATGACATGCCTGTCATGGAAATTGGAGATTTATGGGGTGGAGGGAGGGAGATTGTAGGAGCAGATCTTACAGGGCAGTGGGTTTGGCAGCAATGGAGTCATACAGCATGGAAACAGACACTTCGGTCCAATCAACCATAATTGCAAACTAAACTAGTCCCACCTGCCTGCGCTTGACCTCTATCCCTCCAAACATTTCCTATTAATGTACTTTTCTAAATGTCTTTTAAACTTTGTAACTTGCATCCAAATCCACATCTTCCTCTGGAAATTAATTCCACACACAAACCACTGTGTAAAGAAAAGTTGCCCCTTGTCTTTTTTTGTAAAATCTTTCTCCTCTCACCTTAAAACTATGCTCCCTTATCTTGAAATCACCCACCCTAGGGAAAAGACACGTGTCATTCACCTTATCTATACCTCTCATGGGTTTATAAACCTCTACAAAAGGTCACCTCTAAATCCCCTATGCTCCAGTGAGAAAGTTCCCAGCCTATCCAGCCTCTCCCCATAATTCAAAGCCTCCATTCCCAGCAACGTCCTGGTAAATCTCTTCTGACCTCTCTCGAGTTTAATAATATCTTTCCCATAACAGGGCAACCAGAACTGGACACAGTATTCGAGAAGGGGCCTCACCAACATCCTGTACAATCTCAACATGACATCCCACCCTCAAAAATCTTTTAAATGATGATGGTATTTAGTTCCTCCCCCATATTCTTTAGTATTGATGGAGTGTTCACTCGTGAAAGACTGATGCAAAATATCTATTTAACTCCTTTGCCATTTCCTTGTTCTCCATAACTATCACTCCCAAAATTATTTTCAAAGTGACCCATGTTCACTTTGAACATCTCTTCTTTTTTAGATATTTAAAGAAGCTCTTGTTGACGGTTTCTGTATTCCTCACAAGTATGCCTCTGCAGTTTATTTTCATTCCTCCTTTTGCTGGATTCTGGATTTATCAGCTTTTGGGGCCATCACTAACATTTGCCTCCTTATAGGTTCTCCCCCCACCCCCCCAACTTTATACTCTAATTAACTTCCTTGGTTAGGAGTAGTTAGTTTAACCCTCTCTTAGAATCCTTTGTCCTTACTGGGATATATTCTTGCTGAGAGTCACTAATTACCTCCTTAAATACCTGCCACTGCTTGTTTACTGTCATTCCTACTAATCTACCTGCCCAGTCCACTTTAGTTAACTCTATCTCATTTCATTATAATTCCCTTTAAGCTAAGCACAGTTGTTTTTGACCCTAGTTTCCCCAACTCAAACTGAATATTGAATTCTATCATGTTATGATCACTACTTCCTAGGAGACCTTTTATTCGGAGGTCATTTATTAAGCCTGCCTCATTACCCGTTACCGGATCCAAGATGGCCTACTCCCTGGTTAGCACTATAACATTTTACCCTAGGCTGCCATCCCTAATGCGTTCCATGATTTAGTTGTCATCGTTACCCTTTCCAACTTGTTTGGCCCAATCAAAAAGGTTAAAGTCACCCATATTTTTTTTTTGTAAAACATGCTCTGTTCGTTGATTTCCTACAGAGTGGCTACTGTCTGAGGGTCTATACTCCATTTCTACAAATGTCTTTTCTTCCCCCTTGCTGTTTTTTTGTCTCCACCCAAAAGGATTCTACATAAGTTTTAAAACCATAAGACATAGGAGCAGAAATTCAGCCCATCAAGTCTGCTCCAACAAGGCTGATATGTTTCTCAGCTCAATTCTCCAACTTTCTCCCCGTAAGTCTTGGTACTCCAGAACCTATCTATCTCCATCTTGAATACACTCAATGACCTGGCATCCACCGCCTTCTGTGGCAATGAATTCCATAGATTCACCACTCTCGGGCTAAAGAAATTTCTCTTTATTTCTGTTCTAGAAGGTATTCCCTTTACTACAAGGCTATACCTTCGGGTCCTAGACTCTCCTACCAATGGAGACATCTTCCCAATATCTACTCTGTCCAGGTCATTCAGTATACTGTGTTTCAATTAGATCCTCCCTCATCCTTCTAAATGCCATTGAGCATAAACCCAGAGTCCTCAAATATTCCTCATATGATAATCCCTTCATTCCTGGGACCATTCCAGTGAACCTCCTCTGAACATGCTCCATGTCCAATACAGCCTTCCTGAGAAACGGGGCCCGAAACTGCATACAATACTCCAAATGTGGTCTGACTACAGCCTTATAAAGTGTCAGAAGTACATCCCTGCTTTTATACTCAAATCCTCTCAAAATAAATTTGATCATTGCATTTGCCTTCCTAACTACTGACTCAACCTGCAAGTTTACCTTGAGAGAATCCTGGACTAGAACTCCCAGTCTCTCTGCACTTCAGGCTTCTGACCTAACCTGTCCAAATCTTTCTGCAAGGCAAAAGTGAGGACTGCAAGATGCTGGAGATCAGAGTCTAGATTAGAGTGGTGCTGGAAAAGCACAGCAGGTCAGGCAGCATCCGAGGAGCAGGAAAATCGACGTTTTGAGCGCTTTAGGGAACATCTCTGGGACACCCGCACCAATCAATCCCACCAGCCCGTGGCCCAACATTTCAACTCCCCCCTCCCACTCTGCCAAGGACATGCAGGCCCTGGTCCTCCTCCACCACCACCACTCCCTTACCACATAACCCCTGGAGGAAGAATGCCTCATCTTCCACCTCGGAATAGTTCAACCCCAGCACATCAATGTGGATTTCACCAGTTTCCTCAATTCCCCTTCCCCCCCCCCACCTTACCCCAATTCCAACCTTCCAGCTCAGCACCATCCTAGTGACCTGTCCTACCTGCCAATCTTCCTTCCCACCAATCCGCTTCACCCTCCTCTCTGACCTATCACTTCATCCCCACCTCCATCCACCTATTGTACTCTTGGCTACCTTCTCCCCAGCCCCACCCCACTCCCATTTATCTCTCCACCCCGGCCTTCATTCCTGATGAAGGGCTTTTGCCCAAAACGCCGATTTTTCTGCTCCTCAGATGCTGCCTGAGCTAAAAACAATGACTGCAGTTGCTGGAAACCAGATTCTGGATTAGTGGTGCTGGAAGAGCACAGCAGTTCAGGCAGCATCCAAGGAGCTTCGAAATCGACATTTCAGGCAAAAGCCCTTATTCAGGATGAAGGGCTTTTGCCCGAAACATCGATTTCGAAGCTCCTTGGATGCTGCCTGAACTGCTGTGCTCTTCCAGCACCACTAGTCCAGATCCTGCCTGAGCTGCTGTGCTTTTCCAGCACAAATCTTTCTGCAACCTCCCTGCCTCCAATACTAATTATCCCTTTACCTATCTTTGTATTGTCTGCAAACCTACCCAGAATGCCCTCAGTTCCTTCATCTAGATTATTAATGTATAAAGTGAAAAGCTGTGGTCCCAACATTCAGCCTTGCGGAACACCAGTTGTCACCGTCTGCCATCTTGAGAAAGATCCTTTCATTCCCAATCCCTGCTTTCTGCCAGACAGCCAAGCATCTATCCATGCTAGCATTTGCCTCTGACACCATGGACATTTATCTTACTCAGTCAAAGGCCTTCATCATCTGAGCTCAGATCATCTCTCAGAATTGTCCTCACAACAAAGCCTTTTCTTCTTCAGAAGGCTAAAGAAATTCGACATGTCTGTAAAAGACACTTTCCAATTTTTATAGATGCACCATAGAAAGTATTTTATCTAGATGTGTCACGACTTGGTTCTGCAACAGCTCTGTTCAGGACCATAAGAAACTGCAGTAAACATAGCCCAGATCATCATGCAAGCCAACCTTCCGTCCATTGACTCCATTTACACTTCTCCCTACCTTGGGAAGGCAACCAACACCAAAGATCCCTCCCACTCCAGTTATAATCTCTTCCAAACTCTTATTGGGCAGTAGGTACAAAAGCTTAAACACATGAACCAACAGGCACAAGAACAGCTTCTCCCCTGCTGTTATTAGACTTCTGAATGGACCTCTAAAATTTTAAATTTAATGTTAATCTTGCTCTTTGTATGCCTTCTCTGGAGCTGTAGCATTGTATTCCTTGTTCTGTTCCATTACACTAATGCATTTTGTGTGGTGCGATCTGTCTGTATAGCAAACAAACTTTTCACTGTACCTAGGTACACATGACAATACAACTCAATCAAACCATACTAACAGTGCTGCCTTTTCCATCCCGTCTATCCCTCCAAAAGGTCAAATAGCCCTAAATGTTAAGACTCCAGTTCTGATT
Organism: Chiloscyllium punctatum; assembly: GCF_047496795.1. Lineage (NCBI taxonomy): Eukaryota > Metazoa > Chordata > Chondrichthyes > Orectolobiformes > Hemiscylliidae > Chiloscyllium > Chiloscyllium punctatum. The sequence continues at coordinate 40,522,276 of NC_092784.1, forward strand.
TCCTCGTAACTATGTTTTTGTAATAGGAACACATTTATTTACACTGCCTGTTCATCCAACTTATTCTGAACACTTTCTGGATGAACATACAAACCCTATAGGATTGCCATTTTTAATCATTCCAACCTTTTCTTGTTCTTCAAAGGCAGCCCTCCTAACACAACAAGATTCCAAAAATAACAAGGACATGAGAGCAAAGCTGATCAGTTGAGGGATAATTAGCAACCAGGACACAGACAGGAACCCCTGACTCCCCTATAAAACGGTGCTGGGAGATTTAGGCCCACTGGACAGGACTGTGGGGTTATCAAAGAGATAAAATCGCAGACTGTGCAGCACTCTTGCATTGAAGCGTTAGCCAGCATTCTGTATTCCAGTCCAGCCTGGGTTGGAATTTGAGCCCAAAACCTTCAATTTTGAGAGAGAGTGGAGCTACCGCTGGTGCCCTGACAAGCTACCATTACCCAGAATACTCCTGGGCAAGGAAGGCAGAGGGACTCTCACTCCAACGTATCAGGTTTGTGAAGCATGGGGGGACGGCAGATATCATAGAAAATTGAGCCTTTGTGAATGAAGGAAAATAGGGTGGCCCAGGTTAATAACTTGGGATCACATGTCCAAACTCCACCATTGTAAGTTAAATTCATTTCATTAAATTGAAAATTCATTTCATCTCAGTGATGGTGACTATGACTGACATAAATGGTTCATTCATGTCCTTTGAGCGGAAGTGTGTCATTCTTACTTGGTCTGGCCTACATGTGACTCCAGACACTCAGCAATGTAATTGGTTCTTAAGTGCCTTCTGAAATGGGCTAGAGAACCACTCAGTTCAAGGGGCAAGGATCTGAAACAAATATATTCCAGTGACACCTGCCCCCCCCCCCCCCCCCATCAGTATTTACTGTGGAGAAAGTCATGGAAGCTAGGGAACTCGGGGAAATAAATAGTGATAGAACAAAGAACAGGCCCTTCAAACCTGCCAACACATTCTGCCCTTCCGTACTAAAACTGCCTTCACTTACAGGATCTGTATCCCTCCATTCCCTTCCTATTCATGTATTTGTTCAGGTGCTTCTTGAATGCTCTATTGTGTCTGTTTTCACCACCTCCTCTGGCAGCATGTTCCAGGCACTCACCACCCTTTGTATGAAAAACTTGCCTCACACATCTCTTTTAAACTCCTCCCAACCCTGCATCTTGAACCTGTGTACCCTATTGACTCCTTCACCCTGGGAAAAGGCTGCATACTTTCCACTCTATTCATGTCATTCACTACCTTATAAACTTCTATAAGGTCACCCTGCAACCTCCTGCATGCCAGTGAAAACAAACCCAGTCTATCCAACCTTTCTTCATAGCTAAAATTCCCCACACCAGGCAACATTCTGGTAAGGAGAAAGCGAGGACTGCAGATGTTGAAGATCGGAGTCGAGTGTGTGGTAAGGGAAAAGCACAGTAGGTCAGGCAGCATCCAAGGAGCAGAAGAATCAAAGTTTAGGACATAAGCCCTTCATCAGGAATGGTGATGGTGGTGGTGATTTGACATTGAAAGGCTGGATAGGCTGGGATGTCTTTCTTCCCTGGAGCAAAAACAGGCTGAGAAGTGACTTTATAGAATTAATGAAATCATGAAAGATATAGTCAAGGTCTTTTCCCCAGATAGGGGAGTGCAAAACCAGAAGTTTAAGGTGAGAGGGACAAGATTTAAAAGGAACCTAAGGGACAACGTTTTCACACAGAGGATGGTGCGTATATGAAACAGCTGCCAGAGAAAGTGGTAAACGCAGGTAAAATACAACATTTAAAAGACATGTGGACAGGTACATGCACAGGAAAAGGTCCAAAGAGACAGAGAACATAGAACATAGAACAATACAGCACAGAACAGGCCCTTCGGCCCACGATGTTGTGCCGAACTTCTAACCTAGATTAAGCACCCATGGGTCAAACGTAGGCAAATGGGACTAGTTCAGTTCAGGAAGTCTGTTCGGCACAGACTAGTTGGGCCGAAGGGCCTGTTTCTGTGCTGTATGACACTATGATACTCTTTATTAGAATTTTAAAACAAAACATGAGATGAAAGAGGTTGACATTTCTGGGAATGAGGAGGAATCCAGTCATCCAGAGGGTAAAGAAATTTCCGGTGTTAAATGCAATTAAGCCCACAGAAAGAGTGAGTTTTGGTGTCTCAGAGAATTGTGGGGAGGTGTAAAGGAAGTAGAGCTGAAACCCAAGATCAACTATGATGGCATTGAATGGTGGAGCAGGTTCCATGACCTGTACATTCTGCTCCTGCACTTGTGAAACATTTTGTTTGTTGACTCTGGGACATTCCAATCTCCGGGAGCGTTCTGTCAATAAAGACAGAACACCCTACACTCCAAATATCCATGAATCTGGGATAATTCATCAATCTGGCAGAACAAGGAATGGATGACTCAACTCAACTCCAGACAGAGTACTGTATCCGAAGGCCATTCCCCCAACAGCCCCTGCTTTTGTAAAAGTTCCAAGAGAAGATATTGCAGAGACACTCAGAAGCACTTCCTGGTAGCAATGATACTAAAGACTAGGAGGAGCTTGCTACCAATTGGAAACAAAAACAGAAGTTGCTAGAAAAGCTCAGCAGGTCTGGCAGCATCTGTGAAGAGAAATCTCGATAACCCTTCGATTCGATAACCCTTCCTCAGAATGAAATGATAGTTTGGAAAATGTTGGTTTATATAGGGGGAGGGGTTAAGGAGTAAATGATAGACGGAGAGCCTAAATAGGGAGAAGAAGAGTTGGACAGATAAAGGAATTGATAACGATTTGGCTAGGAGGGTGAATAGCTGTTAATGGAGATGGATAGTGGCGAACAGGTAGTGTGTAATGGCAAACTATACACAAAGCCTGGTGTTATAGGTTTGGGGGGTTAAGACATAGGAGAATTCAGGTCCTAAACTTATTAAACTCAATGCTGTGTCTAGAGAGCTGCAGGGTCCCCAAGAGGAAAATACAGTGTTATTCTTCCAGCTTGCGACGAGCTTTGCTGGAGCACTGCAGCAAGCCTGAGACAGATGTTGGCCAGGGAACAGGGTGGGGTATTACATGGCAGACACTAATATCCACAAAAAACCCACCAACTCTCAGCTACCGGACTACCTGTTCTAAAACCCTGCTTCCTGTTCTATTGTCTATTCTATTGTCTAGTCTATTCTATTGTCCCAATTCCTCCAGCTCATTCTTACATGTTCCAGGGAGGCCAACTTCGTCAAGGGAGCCTCTGAAATGACCACCTTCTTCCTCAACCGAGAATTGCCCAGCACCATTGTTGAAAGGACCATCAACCGGGTCCAACCCACTTCGCACACTTCCGCCCTCACCTCCTCTCTTTCCTCCCACAATAGTGATGGGGTTTCCCTTGTTCTTACCTACCATCCATCATGCACATCCAGAAGATCATCAATCACCATTTCCACTACCTCCAGCGAGATAACACCACCAGACACATATTCTCCTGTCCTCCCTTGTCCACCTTCTTCCTTCACTCCCAAAACCCTCCCCACATACCCATGGTACCTTCTCCTGCAAATGCTGAGGGTGTAACAATGGCTCATTTACCTCCTCCCTCTGCAGTATCTAAGGGCTCAAACATACCTTTCAGGTGAGGCAGTGCTTTATCTGCACTTCTCACAATTAAGTCGACTACATTTGCTGCTCACAATGTGGTCTCCTCTATATTGGGGAAACGAAGCGTGGACTGGGTGACTGATTCACAGAACATCCACAGTCTGCCTGCAAAAAAAATAAAAGACCCTGAGCTCCCAATTGCCTGCCACTTCAGCACACCACCCTGTTCCCTGGTCAACATCACCATCTCAGGCTTGCTGTAGTGTTCCAGCGAATCTCAGCGCAAACTGAAAGAACAAGACCTCATTTTCCACTTGGGGACCCTGCAGCCCTCCAGACTCAATACGGAGTTCAACAATTTTAGGGCCTGAACTTTGCTATGTCCCACCCCCCCTACCATACATACCAGGCCTTGTTATCACAGTCTGCTATTACACACAACCTATTGTCAGCCACTAACAGTCTCCATTAAAAGCTCGTCACTCTCCTCGCCAGATGGTTAATAATTCCTTTGTCCCTCTCTTTGGGCTCTATATCCACCTATCATTTACTCCTTACCCCCTGCATATAAACCAACATTTTCCTAGCTACCATCAATCCTGACGAAGGGCCACCAGACCTGAAACATTAACTTTGATTTCTCTTCACTGATGTTGCCAGATCTGTTGAGCTTTTCCAGCAACACCTGATTTTGTTTCAGATTTACAGCATCCACAGTTCTTTTGGCTCTTATTTGCTACCAATCAGGTTTTTTACTGAGTGGCGGCCAGCCACAGGACCTGTCACAGGGATCCCTGAGTGGCAGCCTATCACAGTGCTGATCAGTGCTTAGACTCCAGTTATTCACAATATATATTAATGATTTCAATGAGGGAACTAATCAGTTTGCAGACAACGCTGAACTGGGAGGGAGGGTGAGATGTGAAGGGATTGCAGAGATGTTTCAGTGTGATTTGAACAGGCTCTATAGGTGGGTAAATGCAGTACAATGTGGATAAATGTGAGATTATCCACTTTTGTCGCAAGAACAGGAAAGCAGATTATCATCTGGATGGTGATAAAATTGAGAAATAAAGAGTTGCAATGAGACCTGAGTATTCTTGTACACTAATCGCTGAAGGTAAGCATGCAGGTGCAGCAGGCCGTGAAGGAGGCAAATGGTATGTCGAATTCTCTTGCTATGAAGGCCAAGTACAGGGATTACCTGTCTTCAAGACTAAAGAAATTAACGGAAATGGGGAGAACTGGGAACAGGGGACTGAATTGAATGATCAGCCATGATCACAATAAACGGGGAGGCTCTTCCTGGTGGTGGCAATTGAATAAAGATTTGTGCACTGTGTGTCTTTTACTGTGTGTCACACTTGCAAACACATACCATGGGTGCTGGGGAAAAAATAAGCAAGGAAAAAAAGATGGGAAAAAAAAACTCTAGGGAGTGGAAATCGAATAAATATTCGTGCACCTTGTGTCTTTCACTGTGTCTCACACCTGCACACACACACCATGGGTGCTGGGGAAAAAATAAGAATTACCGCAGTTAGGCAGTAGTGTGGGGGTAAGAAAACAAAGAAAAAAGAAAAAAAAGAAAAAAAGGAATGTAAAAAAACTCTAGGGGGTGGAAATCGAATAAATATTCATGCACCTTGTGTCTCACACCTGCACACACACACCATGGGCGCTGGGGAAAAAATAAGCGCTACCGCAGTTAGGCGGTAGTGTGGGGGTAAAAATAAAAAATGAACAGAGATTTTGTCCCTACCCTCCCCTTCACAAAAAAAAGAAAACTAAAAAAAAGAAAAAAAAACGAGGAGGCAGATTCCAAGCGCCGAGTGGCCTACTGCTAATTTCTACATTTCTATTCGTTCAAAACGGCACCAACTTGTCAATGGAGGGCTGCATCACATTGAGAGTTGCAATGTCTTCATGGTGAGTGGGGGAGCACAGAAGGATAATGGACAGATCCTACTCTCTAGGCCCCATTACCTCACAGATGAACTGCCCAAAGGTTTGTGGGTCAGGGAGTGCTGCTCAGTGACATGGGTTAGAATCCTACAACCTGACTGGCGTCATTCTCAAATACAAGGAACGCTGAGCACTCTGACCTTCTCTCTCTCTCTCATCCTCCCAGCCTCCAGAAGGACACAGCAGCTAAACAAAGAGGGAAGACCTGCTCCCCAGTCTAAGTCCTCCGACCCCATGACCATCCAACAATTACAATCGAAATTCTTCAACTAATCCAAAACAACAGGCCAGTGTTTTAAGAGAGGCACTTAGTGATAATTTATGGATGAGCGGACAACCCTCATTTTCAGGAGAACACTGTCTTGGTCCATAGATCTTTAATTACAGACTCTGGAATTCTGGGCTGATTACTGTCCTGCTCCCTGATGTTGGTGTGTGATCACTGGATTACTCAGACTTAGAAAACACAGGCCTGAACACTGCCACTCCTACAGAAAGCCTCCCTCCCTCGAGCTGACCTCTGTGTGGGTACATCAATTAGTTCTGCTCCCGGTTCGTAGAGACAGGCTCCTGGGCCTAGGCTTTTTCTTGTCGTGGGGTACAGCAGGTAATAGGGAACAGATTCCACAATATGTCAGCTGGGAGCTAACTTACTGTCTGTCAACTCTTGATGGCTGAATCTAAACACTTTCCCCTACGACCTCGTATCAAAAATGTTTGGTCATATAGATCCAAGGCCTAGCTGCAAGGCTTCAGTCACATGAGCTAGTGTGCAACACAAAAAAAAACAAACTGCTTACAGGCCAACCACACACCCACCACATCTCAAAGGTCACTTTATGACGAGATTCCTCACAGCCCTGGAAAACATGTTGGTGGTTGAGAGATTAGAGGGTGGAACAAAAATAAAAGCTAAAAGTAAACTTGGCAGAGTACATTTTCACTTCTAGCCAAACAGCATTGCACTACAGAGACAAAAGGAACAGACGTGGGCAGCACCAGCTTTTCCAAACTCATCTCTGGCCTCAGCAACTCCACAAGGCACCGTGCCAAGCTCGGCCTATTCCCTCCACCCATGACCTCCTCCCCTACTGCTATCCAAAATGGCAGCTTGTTCACAAGTCTCACATCCTCTCAATTTTTCAAAAAAAATTCTTTTGCCCTACCCTCCCTTGCTTTCGTTTACTCACATATTTTCTCTCAGTCCATCCCTTTTCATTATCCCTTTTCACCTTCCCTCCATCCCCACCGAGAGCTCACAAATTACAAAGCAGCCGCAAACTATCATAGAATTCCTAAAGTGTAGAAACAGGCCCTTCGACCCTCTGAACAGTAACCCACCCAGACCGAATCCTCTAAGTTTGTGCCTAACCTACCTATCCCTGAACACTATGGGCAATTTAGCATGGCCAATTCACCTAACCTGCACTAGCAAAAAAAAACACTCAGAATTCTCGACATTTTCAAACAAAACTGGATATCAAACTGAATGAGTAAAAGGTGGGTTTAAGGCAGGTTTTTAAAAAGAGAAGAAAGAGTGTGTTAGAGAAAGGCAGAGACATTAAGGGTCTTCAGGCTCAAGCAGTTAATAATGAAAGTTCTAGAAATATCTAAAGAGGCAGTCAACAGATTTTTGAAATATCAGAGAGTTAACAGCAATGTTGAGATGGGTTGAGGCTTGGGGTAGATCGACCATGATCTTGTTGAATAGTGGGGCAGGTAGATGGAGTTTGAGGGTAGATAAAAGAGGCTGGTGGGGCTGGAGAAGGTTCAATGGGGGCTAGAAGGTTTGAAAACAAAATGCAAGAGATTTTCGCCAACATCAAGTCCGCAATCAGCAACAATTTCTGCCGACATTGGACAGACCAACCCCACTGACTTCAGGCCCTGCCTTCTGTTTGCCCTGGTAACAACACCAGCCTGCTCTGTGACAACTGCCTCTGGCTGAAGCAAACAACAACACAAGCTTCATTAGGGATTTGACAGGTCGATGTGGAAAGGTTGTTTCCCCTTGTGGAACAATTTAGGACCAGAAGACATCATCTCAGAGTAAGAGGTTACCGATTTAAGACAGAGATGAGGAGGAATTTTCTCTGAGGGGAGTGAATCCGAGGTATTCTTTATACAGAGGGCTGTCGAGACTGGGTCATTTGGTATATTCAAGGCTGAGATAGACAGATATTTAAAGAGGAAGGGAATCAAGAGCTTTGGGGAAAGGCAGGAAATTTGAATTGAGGATTATCAGATCAGCTATTATCTCATTGAAAAGCAGGGAGCAGAATCGATGGGCTAAATGGCCTAGTCCTCTGTCTCACAGTCTAATCCTCAATGCTGTATCCCCGATACGACTACCAGCCAGGTTCCCACCACCAGGACTAAGTAATGCATAGCGCCACTCCCTTTGCTCTCTCATGGACTCTGGGATATTCCTGCTACATTAATAACCCACTTTATCAGAAGAGCCTCACAGCGGACCACCAAAAAGAGACATCTGCACCGCGGTCATACGAGTGCGCAAATATTATTGCGAGCTAATGTCAGAAAAAAAGCCTCCCTTCGATCGATATAGGTTTAAAAATAAATCCACAGCCATAAATAACTACAGGTCACTGGTGAAAGAAAAAAAAACACTAACTTAAATATTCCTCAAGCACATATCATGACCAAGCCCAGACCAACAATGAAAATCGGATTAACCAGATTCAACTCTCCAAGCCAATTCCTCTAGCTCCTCTGTAATCTCTTATCTCTGAAGATTTGTAGGTAGGAGGCAAGCTCAGATAAAGGAACGGACAAACCACACACTTTGAGGTAGAGCAAAGAGGAAGCTAAATTTACAATTGAGAATACTGACCACAGATATGGTATAACGCAGTAATGTCAGGAAATAGAGATGAAGGCAAGAGTAAACAGCTACAACTTGGATTTGTGTAGTGCCTTTTGATTTATTATTATCATATGTATGGAGACACAGTGAAAAGTATTGTTTTGCGTGAAAACCAGACAAATTATATCTTACATAAGTAAACCAGAGTAATAGAACATAATGCAGAATACAGTTTTACAGCTACAGAGAAGGTGCAGAGAAAGATCAACTTTAATATGCAAAATGACATGATGATGTATTATTCACTGTATTCAAGATGATTTGTAGCTCAGGTTGTGGATGAGGTTGGTGATGCGCTCGCTGAGCTGATAAGTTTGATGGTAGACGTTTCGTCACCAATCCAGCTAATATCAGTGTACCTCCACTGAAGCGTTGGTGTCAAGCGGGACAGAACACCAAAACTTCACCAGAGGCACAACTATGATTTAAGACCATATGACATAGGAGCAGAAATTAGGCTATTCAGCCCATTGAGTCTGCTCCACCATTTAATCATGGCTGATAAGTTTCTCAACCTTATTCTCCCACTTCCTCCCTGTAACAGTTGATCCCCTTGATATTCAAGAACCTATGTCAGTCTTAAATATACCCAATGACCTGGCTTCCACAACCTTCTGTGACAATGAATTCCATAGATTCACCACTGTCTTATCTCTGTTCTAAAGTATCTTCCCTTTACTCTAAGGCTGTGCCCTCGAGTCCTAGTCTCTCTCCCCAATGGAAACATCTTCCCAACATCTACTCTGTCCAGGCCATTCAGTATTCTGTATGTTTTAATAAGATCCTCCCCCCATCCTTCTAAACTCCATCAAGTATAGACCCAAAGGCCTGAAAGATTCCTCATATGTTAAGCTTTTCATTCCTGGGACCACTCTCACGAACCTCCTCTGAACCCACTCCAGGGCCAGTACATCCTTCCTAAGCAACTGGGCCCAAAACTGCGCACAATACTTCAAATGTGGTCTGACCCCAACCTTACAGAACCTCAGAAGTACATCCCTGCTTTTATATCCAAGTCCTCTCAAAATAAATGCCATCATTGCATTTGCCTTCCTAACTACTGATTCAACCTGCAAGTTTACTACCTTGAGAGAATCCTGGACTAACACTCCCAAGTCTCTTTGATCTCATGGAACACAGGGAGAACTAGCCATTTAGACACAGAACTGGCTCACAGGTAGAAGACAGAGGGTGGTGGTGGAGGGTTGTTTTTCAGACTAGAGGCCTGTGACCAGTGGAGTGCCACAAGGATCGGTACTGGGTCCTCTACTTTTTGTCATTTACATAAATGATTTGGACGCGAGCATAAGAGGTACAGTTAGTAAGTTTGCAGATGACACCAAAATTGGAGGTGTTGTGGACAGCGAAGAGGGTTACCTCAGATTACAACAGGATCTGGACCAGATGGGCCAATGGGCTGAGAAGTGGCAGATGGAGTTTAATTCAGATAAATGTGAGGTGCTGCATTTTGAGAAAGCAAATCTTAGCAGGACTTATACACTTAATGGTAAGGTCCTAGAGAGAGTGTTACTGAACAAGAGACCTTGGGGTGTAGGTTCATAGCTCCTGGAAAGTGGAGTCGCAGGTAGATAGGATAGTGAAGAAGGCGTTTGGTATGCTTTTCTTTATTGATCAGAATATTGAGTACAGGAGTTGGGAGGTCATGTTGCAGCTGTACAGGACATTAGTTATGCCACTGTTGGAATATTGCGTGCAATTCTGGTCTCCTTCCTATCGGAAAGATGATGTTGTGAAACTTGAAAGGGTTCAGAAAAGATTTACAAGGATGTTGCCAGGGTTGGAGGATTTGAGCTATAGGGAGAGGCTGAATAGACTGGGGCTGTTTTCCCTGGAGTGTCTGAGGCTGAGGGGTGACCTTATAGAGGTTTACAAAATTATGAGGGGCAGGGATAGGATAAATAGACAAAGTCATTTCCCTGGGGTTGGGGAGTCCAGCTTTAGGGTGAGAGGGGAAAGATATAAAAAAGAGACCTAAGGGGCAACTTTTTCACGCAGAGGGTGGTACGTGTATGGAATGAGCTGCCAGAGGAAGTGGTGGAGGTCGGTACAATTGCAACATTTAAGAGGCATTTGGATGGGTATATGAACAGGAAGAGTTTGGAGGGATATGGGCTGGGTGCTGGCAGGTGGGACTAGATTGGGTTGGGATATCAGGTCGGCACGGACGGGTTAGACCGAAGGGTCTGTTTCCATGCTGTACATCTCTATGATGCTATTTAGAAAATAGTCCATGCCTCTAGTCTTCCTACCAAAGTGTATGACTTCAACACTTTCCCACACTGTACTCCATCTGACCACTTCTTTGCTCACTCTCCTATCCTGTTCAAACCTTTCTGCAGCCTCCAAGCCCCCTCAATGGTACCTGACCCTTTACCTATCTTTGTATTGTCTACAAACTTAGCCAGAATGCCTTCAGTTCCTTCATCTAGATCATTAATGTATAAAGTGAAAGGTTGTGGTCCTGACACTCAGCCTTGCGGAACACCACTTGTCAGCTGCTACCATCCTGAGAAGGACCCTTTTATCCCCACTCTCTGTATTTTGACAGGCAGCCAAGCTCTGTCCATGCGTCTGACATAGTAGCCTCTTAAACAGCACCTTGTCAAAGGCCTTCTTGAAGTCCAGTTAGATAACATTCATTGGCTCTCCTTGGTCTAACCTGTTTGTTATTTCCTCAAAGAATTCTAGCAAATTTGTCAGGCATAACCTCCCCTCGATGAAACCATGCTGATTTTGCCCTATCTTAACACACACTCCCAAGTATTCAGAAATTTCATGCTTTACAACAGATTCCAGGATCTTACCCACAAACCAAGGTTAGGCTAGTTGGTCTATAATTTTCCATCTTTTGCCTTATTCCCTTTTTAAACATGGGTGTCACGTTAGCAAGTTTCCAGGAATCTGAGACTCTCTCTGATTCTCTCAATTTCTGAAAGACTAATGTCTCCACTGTCTCTTCAGCTATGTCCCTTAGGATGTAGTCTGTCTGGTCCAGGTGATCATCCCCTTCAGACCATTCCGTTTTTCTAGTACCTTTTCCTTGGTGATGGCCACCATACTCAGCTCTGCCCTTCACGCTCTTGAATTTTTCAGATATTACTCTGTTCTTCCACTGCAAAGACTGACACAAAGTAATTGTTCAGTTCCATAGCCATTTCCTTGTTCACTATCTCTCCCACAACACTTTCCAGCCTCTTTTGCTCTTTATATACCTAAAGAAACTCTTACAGTATTTCTTTAAATTACTGGCTAGCTTGCCCTCATATTTAATCTTCTCCCTCCCTATTTCCTTTTCTGTTACCCTCTGTTGATCTTTGTAAGCTTCCCGATCCTGTGCTTTCCTACTGCCCTTCATCACATTATATGCTTTCTCTCTTGCTTTTATGCTATCCCCGATTTCCCTAGTCAGCCATTAATGTATCATCCTTCCTATACCAAGTTTTCTTTCCCCTCGGGATGAATGTCTCCTGAATTACACCCAGAAACTCCTGCCATTGCTGTTCCACTCTCATTCCTGCTAGGCTCCTCTCCCGGTCAATTCTACCCAGCTCCTCCTTCATGCCTATGTAGGTGTCTTTATTCAGTTGTAATACCGTTACCTCCGATTCTATCTCCTCCCTTTCAAATTTCAGAGAAAATACAATGTCATTATGATCACTGCCGTATAAACATCCCTTCACCTTAAGCTCCCTTATCAAGTTTGCCTCATTGCACAACACTAAATCCAGTGTTGCCTGTTCCCTAGTGGGCTTCACCACAAGATGTTCCAAAAACCAATCCCATAAACATTCCACAAATTCATTTCCTTGCAATCCACTACCAACTTGATTTTCCCAGTCCACCTGTACACTGAAATCTCCCATGATCACTGTAATTTTGCTTTTCTAACTCCTGGCATATCTTGCACCCCAGCTCCTGACTACTGTTTGGGTGCCTGTGCACAAGTCCAACTTTTTTTTTTAACCTTTGCAATTCCTCAGTTCTACCCACACAAATTCTTCACCATCTGACCCTAGTTTGTTTCGTACCATTGATTTAATTTCATTTCTTTCTAATAAGGCAACCCCACCCCCCTATCTTTTCAATAGAATGTATACCCTTGAATATTCAGCTCCCAATCCTGATTCCCTTGCAGCCATGTCTCAGTGATGCCCACCAAATCATATCTGCCAATTTCGATCTGCAACACGAGCTCATTTACCTTATTCCTTCTACTGCGTGCATTCAGATATAACCCCTTCAGTCCTGTATTAACCATCCCTCTTTCTCATTGTCTTTCCAAACACACTGTCCTATCTGTGCCTGAGATTTTAATAACCTCTCCTGAGTTCTGCACTCTTACCTCCTCGTTTAATTCAGGTTTTCTAATTTTTCCTACAAGTGAGTCCCCCCACCCCAATTTAGTGGCAAGGAATGAGCCCCGAGAAGGCTTTGAAAACAATGATAAGAATTTTAAAATCCAAGACATTTCCAGACCAGGAACCAATGTGGCCTTGTAGGGGAATGGGACTTTATCGACACCTAACCAGACCCTCATACAGGCACATTGACATCCTTACACATCAGCTCTGGTCTTCAAATGTTTCTATTCCTGAAGGTCAAGATCCCATTTGGTTTTCCTGGGGTCTGACTAAAGCACACCCACTGGATATTCATTGGGCCGAATGGTTATATATTTAAAGGTTCAAGACCCACCTAATCCATTACTGCAAGTATTGGCGCGATTCAGAAGCAGTGCCATGCAGTGGGAAATGCTTTGTTTTGTGTTTTAAGCCAATACTGCACATGGATCTGGAGTAGGGTTAGGAGTAGGTGTCTGCACACATTTCTTTATTATTCATTCATAGCATGCAGTCATCATTGGTTAGTCTATTATTGCCCTAATTAGCCAGAGGGCAGTTAAGAACATCAAAACAAACTCTGTTTTGATTTAATCCCTGCCCTCCCCTTCACCGTTTGATCACACAGCATTGCCCTTTGATGTGAAGGGCACTGCTTGTCACTGGCCACTCGGGTATTCCCTTTCTTCCTGGTGGTGGAAATTGAATAACGATTCGTACACCTCGTGTCTCTCACTGCGTCTCACACCTGCACACACACAACATGGGAGCTGGGGAAAAAATAAGCACTACCGCAGTTAGGCGGTAGTGTGGGGGTCTAAAAAGAAAAAAAGAACATCAAAACATTGGACTGAATGGCCTAGTCCTTCAAGCTCACCCCAACAATCAACATGGACAGAGCTGATCCCATCTCTGCCTCAAATCCACTTTCACCATCTTGGAGTCACATGCAGACTAGATCAGATCTCCTTCCTAAAGGACACTAGCGATGGTTTTTACAGCAATGGTTACCATTAGACTAGTTTCAATTCAAATTTCATCAACTGGCATGTGGGATTCAAAACCATGACCCCACAGCTTTAACCCGGGGCTCTGGATTACTAGTGCAGTGACATGGCCACTATGTTGCCCCGAACCCCGCTGGCTCCTTATCTTTAAGTAAGGCTTTTCAACTCCTATTGTCCTGTTATATTCCTTATTTACACCTACACATTGTAGAGCTCTCCAGTGCAGCCTGAGGACCTCTCCCTCCATAGTCTAGACTGCTGCTTCCTCTCTCACTAAGATCCTCAGATACATCATCATAATGTACATGAACCTCTTCAAACCACAGCAGGCACTGTCTCTCAGGTAATTACCAATGAACCCCCAATGGTGCTCAAATTGCAGGGCATCAGCTGCCATCCAGGCTGAGGGACCTCCTTCAACCACCTGAACAGAAGAATCACTCGTTCACCTCAAATCATTCGTTCACTCGTTCAGAGGCAACTACCCACTTCTTTTCCAGAAAACATTGAGAAGAAAGCTCACCCCTTAAAAGGGACAATTGCACCTCGCTGAGGTTTAATTATTGTTTGGGATGTGGCTGCCATTGGCTGGGCTAGTATTTGCTGCCCATCTCTCGTCACCCTGATTGGAGGGGCTGGATAGGTCATTTCAGAAGGTGTTAAGAAACAGTCACATTGCTCTTGGAGGCCTGACAATTCCCCCCCCCCCCCCCCTCCCCCTTAAAAGGGTATTAGTGTGCGCAAACCACCTCCTATGAATCCTTCCTCGGTGTTGAATGAAATTGTAAAATGCAGTCAAAGTGTCTTTGAGCACATGGACCATTGAAAAGATTAAAGTCTTGAATAAATAGGAAAGATTTGAGGGATATGGGCCAAGTGCAGGCAGGTGGGACTAGTTTAGTTGGATCGAAGTATCTGTTTCCATACTTTATGACTCTATGTTCTTTGTAAACACACTGTGCAAGTTACTTTACAAAAATGATACACACAGAGCTTGGCAAAGTCTGACAAACACTCAAAACAACTGCAATAAAATAAACACAGTACAGTGTTAGTAAACTTTGAGAATATAAACTGCCAACCTCACTCCAATTCAGTGTCAGTTCTCATCTTAGAGATGCAGTTGTGTTACCAACACCATATCAAAGCATATGACCTAGAAGACATAGGAGCAAGAGTAGGCCATTCAGCCCATCGCATCTGCTCTGCCATTCAATGAGATCATCGCTGATCTGATAATCCTCAACTCCACCTTCCTGCCTTTTCTCCCATTACCCTTGATTCCCCTTACTATTTAAAAATCTCAGTATCTTGGCCTCAAATATACTGAATGACCCAGCATAGATAGCCCTCTGCAGTAAAGAATGCCACAGATCCTTAAAGAAATTCCTCCTCACCTGTGTCTTAGCTGGGTGACCCCTTAATATGAGATGATGCCCTCTGGTCCTAGACTCTCCCACATGGAGCTCTCCACATCTACCTTTGTCAGGCCCCCAAGAATATTAACCAAAAGAAGTGCAAATGCTGTAAATCAGAAACTGAATTAGAGATTGCTGGAAAAACGCAGGAGGTCTGGCAGTATCTGTGAAGAGAAATCAAAGCTCTAGGTGAAGCAGCACTTTACCTGCACTTCTCACAATCTAGTCTACTACATTCATTGCTCACAATATAGTTTTCTCTACATTGGGGAAATGGAGTGTAAACTGGGTGACCAGTTTGCAGAATATCCACATTCTGCCTGCAAAAAAGACTGAGCTTCCAATTGCCTGCCACTTCAACACACCACCCTGTTCCATGACTAACATCTGTGTCTCAGGCTTGCTGCTTTGTTCCAGCAAAGCTATGCACAAGCTGGACGAACAACACCTCGTTTTCCACTTGGGGGACCCTGCAGCCCTTTGGACTCCATATCAAGTTCAAAGATTTTAGGGCCTGAACTCTCCCATGTCCCAGACCCCTACCACACACACCAGGCCTTTGATAACAGTCTGCTATTACACACTACCTATTGTTAGCCACTAATGGCCTCTATGAACAACTATTCACCCAACCAGCCAGATCGTTATTGAACTCCTTTGTCTGTCCAACTGTTCTTCTCTCTCTTTGGGCCCTAACCCTACCTATCATTCACTCCTTACCCCCTCCCCCACCCTGTCTTCTGCATACAAACCAACATTTTCCTAGCTAACAGCAGTTCTGAGGAATAGCCACCAGAGCCAAAACATTAACTTTGATTTCTCTTTACAGATGCTTTGGGAGGTGAGTAGGGGTGGGGAGGGGGGAGGAAGGGGAGTGATGCTTTGGGAGGTGTGTAGGGGTTGGGGAGGAGGGGAGGAAGGGGAGTGGAGTGGTGCAGGTGTTTCTCATGGCATGGTGGCTCAGTGGTTAGCACTGCTGCTTCACAGCGCCAGGGACCCAGGTTCGATTCCAGCCTCAGGCAACTGTCTGCGTGGAGTTTGCACATTCTCCCAGTGTCTGCGTGGGTTTCCTCCAGGTGCTCCGGTTTCCTTCCACAGTCCATAGATGTGCAAGCCAGGGAAACAGGCCATGCTAAATTGCCCATCGTTTTACGTGCTTTAGTCAGAGGAAAAGGGATCTGGATGGGTTACTCTTTGGTCGGTGTGGACTTGTGGGACCGAAGGTCCTGTTTCCACACTGTAGAGAATTTAATCTAATTAGATTACTAGGAACTAATGGCCCAAAGGTTCAATCACCACCAGTCACTTCTCTCTAATAAGAGAGTAGCCCCTATGATCTGGTAAGACTATGGCAACACATCTGCCCCTAAGAATCTCGTACGCCTCAACAACATTGCCTCTCATTCTTCTGAATTCCAATGAGGATAGATCCAACCTATCCAACCTTTCCTCATTGAATAGTTCCTCCATACCTGGTATCAGTCTAGTTCAACAACATCTTTCCTATAGTAGGGAGACCAGAATTGCATACAGTATTTTAAAAGTGGCCTCATCTATGTCCTGTACAATGGCAATGTGACATCCCAACTCTAATACTCAATGCACTAACCAATGAACGCAAATGTACCAAACGCCTTTTTCACTACCAGTTTGTGACCTGCACTCCAAGGTCTTTGTTCAGCAACACTCCCTAGGACCTTACCATTAAGTGGACAAGTCCTGCCCTGACTTGCCTGTCCAAACTGCAGCATCACCCATTTATCTAAATTAAACTCCATCTGCAACTCCTCAGCCCAGTGGCCCATCTGATCAAGATCCTATTATACTCAGAGAACCTTCTTCGCTGTCCACTACACCGCCAATTTTGGTGTAATCTGCAAACTTACTAACTATACCTCCGATGTTCACATCCAAATATAGAAAGATAAAAAGTGGTGGACCCAGCACCGATCCTTCTGTCACACCATTGGTCACAGCCCTAGAGTCCAAAAAGCAAACCTCCACCACCACCCTCTGTCTCCTATCTTGGAGCCAGTTCTGCATCCAAATGGCTAGTTAATTAAGCAAATGAAGAATTAAATTACATCTGGGTCAATTGTAGTCAATATAGGAGACTTGTGCATCACATGATTATCTCAGTTTGAATTTGTAAGGTAACAGTGCAAGACGCAGTGTCTTAAGGTCAAATGAGCAAGGATAGATCCTTTCATGAAATCCTCATTTAGTACCTGGCATTGTTTCTATTACAGGAAAGTTGAAAAGGAAATACAGAAAAATAAAAGCAGTGTTCTACTTTAGGCTGATTTCAACTCACTGTGTTTGTGAGAGCAAGCGCAAGAGAAGCGATCATTCAATCAGAGATTCATAATCACATTTTGCTAAAATGTATTCTTTGAATTAGAATCAAGTTCGGTCAAAGTGGATTCATTTTTTGACTGTACCATGCTTTTTGACTCTCATTAATCAAGGATATGCAGTAACTGACTGAATGAATAAACAAACTTCATGACCCACCTCTCTGCACTCTGTGGTTGTCATGCAATTAGAATCACACTCTCATTGGTTTTAAATACTTCCTTCTCTGTAATTGTCTGAACAAAGAACAAAGAAAATTACAGTACAGAGACGGGTCCTTCGGCCCTCCAAGCCTGTACCGATCCAGATTCTCTACCTAAACGTGTCGCCTATTTTCTGAAGGTCTGTATCCCTTTGTTCCCTTCCCATTCATATAACTGGCTAGATATATCTTAAATTATGCTATCATGCCCACCTCCGCTGGCAATGCGTTCCCTTTGCATAAATAACTTTCCATGCCTATCTCCCCTCAACTTTTCCCCTCCCACTTTGAATCATAGAATAGAATCCCTACAGTATGGAAACAGGCTCTTCCATTAAGTGGACAAGTCCTGCCCTGACTTGCCTGTCCAAAATGCAGCACCTCCCATTTATCTAAATTAAACTCCATCTGCAACTCCTCAGCCCATTGGCCCATCTGATCAAGATCCTATTATACTCAGAGAACCTGACCCTCCACACTGACCCTCCGAACAGTAACCCAGCCAGACCAACTCCCCTATCCTATATTTATCCCTGACTAATGCACCTAATCTACACATCCCTAAACATTATGGGCAATTTAGCGTGGCCAATTCACTTAACCTGCACATCGTTGGATTGTGGGAGGAAATCGGAGCACCTGGAGAAAACCCACACAAACATGGGGAGAACATTCAAACTCCATGCAGACAGCTGCCCAAGGCTGGAATCGAACCCAGGTCCCTGACACTTTGAGGCAGCAGCGCTAACCACTGTGCCACCCTAAACTCGTGACCCCTAGTAATTGAGACCCCACGCTCTGGGAAAAAGCTTTTTGCTATACACCCTGTCAATACCTCTCATGATTTTGTAGACCTCAATCAGATTTCCCCCGTCAATCTCCATCTTTCTAATGAAAATAATACTAATCTACTCAACCTCTCTTCATAGCTAGCGCCCTCCATACCAGGCAACATCCTGGTGAACCTCCTCTACACCCTCTCCAAAGCATCCACATCCTTTTGGAAATGTGGCGACCAGAACTGTACATAGTAGTCCAAATGTGGTCGACCCAAAGTCTTATACAACTGTAACATGACCTGCTAACTCTTGTACTCAATACCCCATCCGAAGGAAAGCATGCCGTATGCCTTCTTGACCGCTCTATTGACCTGCTTTGTCACCTTCAGGGATCAATGGACCTGAACACCCAGATCTCTCTGTATATCAATTTTCCTCAAGACTTTTTCATTTACTGTATTGTTCGCACTTGAATTGGATCTTCGAAAAGGCATCACCTCACATCTGCTCCGATTGAACTCCATCTGCCAATTCTCTGTCAAACTCTGCAATCTATGTTCTGCTGTATTCTGACAGACCCTTTTACTATCTTCTACTCCATCATCTTAGTGTCATCTGCAAAATTGCTAATCAGACCACCTATACCTTCCTCTAAATCATTTATGTTTACTACAAACAACAGGGGTCCCAGCACAGTGGTCCGAGATCTCACCCGTGTTCAACAATACTGCAAAGATACCTGTTAAGGCCCCAGTTATTTACTCTCTCACTTCCCTCAGTAACCTGGGAAAGATCCCGTCTGGACTTGTCCACCTTAATATCTCCTTATGCCAACTTGACCTAGAGTAATCAAACATCTATCCCTAACCTCAACATCCGTCTAGACTCCTTGGTGAGTACTGACGCAAAGAACTCATTAAGTACTGCAAAGCCTGCATTGTTTTCATATTGTTTGAATATATATAATGTTACTTTGCAATAAAAGACATGACTCTTCCATAGACCGACAGCACATGCTCTCTAAAACAGGGCTTCGAAAAGCAAATAATCACTGATAAAGGGCTCAGTTTAACTCTCTTCAATTCAAATAAACCAAAGATGAGCAGCGCAGAGTATCAAAAGGAGGAGTGGGGCACCTGTGGCACAGTCACAGTGTCCCTACCTCTTGGCTAGGAGGCTTGGGTTCAGTCCCACCTGCTCTAAATGTGGGTCTTAAAATCTCTGAACTGGTTCACTAGTAATGGTCTAGTAAGTGTTAAGAAGGTTTGGTTCTTCCTGAGACAGTATGAAGAAAGCCAGAAACAGAACTTAAGAAACAGGATCCCAGTTAGCTACAAGATGAAACCCAGCCTTCTGTGGTCCACTACATTATCAAAGTGTCAACTCTTTCTGCTCGTTTCTGTGAACTGAATAAGTACTGTGAAATAACTGACGACATTCCCACACCATGGAATAGGTCTTGCAACTAATCAGGGCCAGCAATTCCCTGCACTCAGCGTGTGAAGGGACTTGAAAGCCCCCATGGAGTAGTGGTAGTGTCCCTTCCTCTGGCCAAATGATCCAGGTTCAAGCCCTACCCTAACTCTGCAAGCACCTCATTACACGTTGAGCAGCTTCTTTCAAGTGCCTCTCATGGTAATTGATGTGGGCTTCACAATTTAAGGTTAGAATGAACAGGCATACAGGAGGAATAGGAAGGCCACATACTCAGCATGAAATTGAAATTGAGAAACAGGGTCTGTTGTCTCACCTATTCCTGTTTCTGAAGATGGGGCCATGCACTTCCATTGGATTGGTCCATGTTTATGGGCAATGTACTACGGTGATAGATCATTTACTCTGTAGGATAACTAACCAGGAGACTCCTACAGACTGCTATAGGAAAGAGGTTGTGAAATTTGAAAAGGTTCAGAAAAGGTTTACAAGGGTGTTGGAGGGTTTGACCTAAGGGGAGAGGCTGGATAGGCTGGGTCTATTTTCCTTAAGTCATTGGAAGCTGAGGGGTGACCTTATAGAGGTTTATAAAATCATGAGGGGCATGAATAGATTTTCCACTGGGTAGGGGAGTCCAAAACCAGAGGGCATAGATTTGAAGTGAAAAGGGGAAGATTTAAAATGGATATATGGGGGCAACTTATTCATGCAGAGGATAGTGCATATATGAAACGAGCTGCCAGAAGAAGTGGTGGACAAAAAAAAACTGCAGATGCTGCCAGGGGAAGTGGAGGAGCTGGTACAATTACAACATTTAAAAAGCATCTGAACGGGTATATGAATAGGAAGGGTTTAAGAGGGATATGGGCCAAATGCTGGCAAATGGTTCTAGATGTATTTAGGAGTATCTGGCTAGCATGGACAAGTTGGACTGAAGGGTCTGTTTCCATGGTGTATG